>NC_052353.1:11113872-11225221 GCF_009727055.1 Benincasa hispida | reverse complement strand
TAAGAAGTGCTCCATATTTCAAACGAATTCAAGCCATATATAAAGCTAATCCCAAATGAAACATTCGAGGATCTTAAAGCGAAATGAGGGAATTCCACATCAAGAATGTTCCACCCCTCTTGCCATCGCTGGATGTCGCAATACATCCTCTGTTTCAACCTCGCTTATCTTTTATATGCCATCTCATGTCAGAAGCGCCTTCTTTTGATGCAAACAATCGTCATTTAATCTCCCGTATCAATGGAAAATGACGCAATACCTTATGTCGGTATTTTTTTTACCCTTGCCATCACTTACTTGTATCGAGACTCGCCACAAACAGGTGCATTGTTGCAATCTGCAAATTTTCAGATACAATACACAAATCATATATTGCAGCATGAATAGACTCATAAACCTAGCGCCTAAATCAGCAATTTTCGCTGCTTCATAAAAGGAAATAGGTTATAGACTGCGTGCCAGCTGGAAACGCTGCTTTAACAATTCCCAGTAACATGTCAAATGATTTGTTACTCCAGCGTTAAAACTTGATATGCATTAACTTCACTTAAAAGTGCAAGGACGAAAATTGCGAATAACCAAGGTATAATTCATTACGTGCTCGTCATTAAATCCTCAAATAAGTCGTGGTATCTCTTTCTTGACCATTAAAGACATTTCATTCTCAATCCTTCCTTCATTTGCTTTTCATTTTCAATTGGAACTTGTAAATCATTTATAAGATTCAACATCTTATTTTCTTCGACAACATTACTCTCTATACTATCTACTTCAACATCCTGTATTGAATGACTTGTATGACTTATAGATAAGTTTACTGGCTCTCCATGATATACCCATTCACAATATGAGGGAGATATTCCATATGTCAATAGATGTCGTTCCACAATATCTATCTTTTCCCAAATTGAATTCATATAATTCTTGCATGGACATCTTATTCGTCCGGAATCATTAACATGAAACCTTGCCATATCTAAGAACTATGATACTCCTTCTCTATACTCCACTGATAACTTATTCCTTAGTTTAATCCATTCTCTATTCATCCTTAAAAATAAATATTTTCTGACTAACTTGTAATCCAAAACAATAACCTGGATTAGAGGACAAAGTACAAAGTATTATTAAGAATTGAGTTCCATAATTTTCATTTTTTAAGGCAGAATAAACACATAGGTCCCTATACCGTTTAAATTGTCTTAACAACTTTCAAATGTTTTATTTAGTATGTCTCAAAGCTTTCAATTTTGTGTCTAATATAGGCCTTTCAACCATTCAACATCTTCTAAAATTTACAAGCCTATTGGACACAAAATTTAAAGTTCAATTTTCTTTAAACACAAAATTTAGTTTTATGTCTAGTAGATTCTTTAAACTTTTTTAAAATATTAAATGTGTTAGGGACCTATTAAGTATCAAATTGGAGGTTTAAAGATTTATTTTATATTTTTTAGATTTATAGATTTATTAGACACAAACATATAAGCATAAAAAAGTTCATATACTAAAAATAGCACATAGCATCTATGTACTAATTTTCTTTCTCCTTTCAAAGAAAGTTCAAAATGTTAAATCATGCATGCTTAGGCTCCAAATAACCAATATCATATCATTTTCTAGACATAAACATAGTGTTATAATCAACTTGAAACTTAAAAGAATTTTATAATGTTTATCTCTAACGAATTATGACATGTCCGTTATAAAATTACTCTCAACAATTTCAGAGAATTGTAAAACAAATATATTCTGCAAAATTGATGAGATCTTAACAAAAGAGAATACAATATGTGCACACATTTGAATGGGCATGATTTGTATAAGAGGATGTGAAATAATGATTTAAATAAATATACAAGATAAATTAAAATGAGAAGATTACCGGCGGCGGCGATGGCGGAACAAGACGAGGAGACGACGGTGGCGGCGGGCAGTTGATTGCAGCTACTGGCCGAAGGGAGGAGCGGCGGTGGCAGAAAAATGGGGAGAAAATGGGAGAGGGAGGGAGAGGAGTTAGGGAAGGGCGAACGGTGGCGGCGACGGTGGGGAAAGTGTCGAAAAATGGCAGAGGGAGGGAGAGGAGAGGCAGCGCAGCGCAGCGAGGGCGACAACAAGGGGCGAACACCTGTCTCTTATACACATCTAGATGTGTATAAGAGACAGGTCTTAGGACACTATTCCTTAGACAATATAACTCCGTGCCTAAAGGAAATATGCCTCTCTTAGAGTTCTGCATCAAATACTTGACAAGCATCTTGTCAATATTCGATGCTTGAGACAGAGCTAACATTTTGTTCTTTCGATCTCTAAAGATTTGAATACCCAGAACAAATTGAGCCTCTCCCAAATCTTTCATTTGGAATTGGGTCACTAGCCAGTTCTTAACTGCAGTCAGTAAACCTACATCATTCCCAATGAGTAGGATATCATCAACATATAACACTAGAAAAACTACTAAACTATTGATGATCTTCTTGTATACACAAGGCTCATCAACATTTTGATCAAAACCATAAGATTTGATCATAGTATCAAACCTTATGTTCCAAGATCGAGAAGCTTACTTCAGTCCATAAGTGGACTGATCAAGCTTGCAAACCTTTTACTTTTAACCTTGGATTGTGAATCCCTCGGGCTGCACCATGTAAATGGTCTGCTCAAGATTGTCATTCAGAAGAGCAGTCTTGACATCCATTTTCCAAATCTCATAGTCATAATATGAGGCAATGGACTGGAGGATTTAGATAGACTTAAGCATGGAAACAGGCGAGAAGGTCTCCTGATAGTCAACTCCCTCTACTTGGGTATAACCCTTTGCCACCAGTCTAGTCTTGAAGGTTTGCACTTCCCATCAACACCCCGTTTCCTCTTGTAGATCCATCTACAACATATAGGTTTAACCCCATCAAGTTGATCTACAAGATCCCATACAGAATTGAAGTACATAGACTCCATTTCGAGATCCATCGCTTTGATCCATTCATCTTTGTCAACATCCTCCATTGTCTTCTTGTAAGGCAATGGATCCTCAACTTTGTCATCAGCTACCATAACCAGGATTTTAGTTAAACCCGTATAGAAAATAGGTGGGTTCACAACCCACTCATTACATCGAGGTTCATTCAACACTTGAGGTGGATTTGACCTACTAGATGATCCTACTTCTGAAGGAAATCGGATTCGAGATTTCCATGAGCAGCGGAACAAGACTATTTCAAATTACAATCATGAATGAACATATATTTACAGCCGACTTCAAACAAGCGGTTATACAATTTGTACAAAGAAATTACAGCATGAAAAACTACAATGCATAGAAAGCAAACTCTACACACATATGAAGATGCGTCTCTATGCTTTGTTGTGCGACCGCTCGAATAATCAGCAATGTCCAACGCTTGATCTACACGACGCAACATAGCACGAACACTTTGCGCTCGTCCTCAACAAATCCCTCGGCCACAAACTCTTTCGCAACACGAACGACCTCCAGAATACCTCGACGGTGTCGAGTTGAGTCTGACACCACTAACAAGACGACCTTGGTATTCTCGGTGTGAGAATCCAGAGGGTGGGATCTGTTTGGACTTGGTATGAGGCAAACGAATGGAGGAAACAACGATCACGTACACGACTGGACAAGTGGGAGATGGCGGAGACTTATCGTATAGGTCAATGTCCAATCGTTTAGATAAAGCTAAACGATCGTCTAGGAAACGCTATGCGATGTTTAGCTCATCGTTTAGCTCGGTCTGTCGCCTACAGACACTACACGATTGTTTACCTTGGGCTAATGATCGTTTAGTAAATACTGTACGATCGTTTAGCTCGCCCAGCCGTCATTTAGTAAATCCAAATTTACTTGACGACTTCGTGAGTTTCTTTTGCACAAGAGAGAAAACTGAAAGAAATTTTTTTAGCGTTTTTTAAAACTTCTTATCAAAATAGGAAAACTATTTTGCCTTTTAAACTCACGGTTACCATGATTCAATAACCACCCACTACTTTGTTTATTTAAAACAAAAAGAATTAATTATCCAATAATTAATAATATTATAAACATAAACGATAACCAACTTATCATACTATATTTAGAAAACATGCTTTCTAGTAGGCATGAGAATTATTTTCGCAAACATGCTTTCTGTAAAATGTTTGTAATCAAAACAGTTTAATTTAGTTCGAAAACATTTTAGACACTCACCTCGAACTCTTAGGAACTTTTCAATCTAGTAGCTCCTCGGGTACCTTTTTCACCCCTAGAATCCAGATTCAACTTACAACTTAGATTACTCATAGTTCTAAACCTTATTTGGAAATACTTCTTTCTACAAACTTATTCTAAAATGTCTTAGAAATCTTACCCTAAACTTTCAGCTCAGAATTCTTCGTGGTTTGGCCGGAATCTCAAAATCTTTAAGACTGGCTCAGACTGATCCGATAGTCTGACCCTTCTGCATTCTTCTCAACCTCCAGCCCAGTTCCTTTGAGCTTTTCCTCCGGCAGCCCTACTCTGAAAACTAAACTTCCAGAATTTCAGATGGCTTTGGAATCACTCCAAACGCACGAGTAGATTGGAAGATCTCCTCGTCCAAAGTTGACACATTCCTCTGAACCCTCACTGCCCTCTACTTTCTCTACGAAATTTATGATTTTTGTGTGATTTAAAAATAAAATCCCAACTCCCTATTTATAGGCATTCAAATTGCTCGTGGGATTGACAGCACCTACTTGGCTGTATGGCTAAATGTTTAATCCTCCCTTTATCAACGTAAGCTGACTTCACCTTGGTTCAATGTGTTCTTCCCAAACGCATCCAACACAATTTCTTAGGGTTTAAGAATTTCTCTTAATCGGACACCTAAATTTTAATTGACATTTGCCCTTACGTCTTCAAGCTTTGTTTGTATTCAAATTAGGGTTTTTACATGCATAATACACCCCAACGCGTCCAAATACATCGCTTAGAAGCTTGCTCAGTCGTTCAACGCATAGACGAGGCGTGGGCGTGACATTCGGATCAGACAAAGCAAGGCTAACGCATAGGCGCTCTCACTTTTTCCGCTCTCGACAGTGTCGCTCTCTCCACACTCGGCAGTGTCGCTCTCTCCCACTTTTTCGCTGGTCTCGCTTTCTCCACTCTCGCTCTCTCCCTCTTTCTCGCTCAAAATCTCACTCTCTTCACTCTCGCTCTCTCCAGCAATCTCGCTGGTCTTGCTCTCTTCAATCTCGCTCTCTTCAGCTTTCTCTTTTTCTCTCCATTCTCGCTCTCTCCAGTTTTCTCGCTGGTCTCGCTCTCTCCCATCTTCTATCCAATCTCGCTCTCTCCCATTTTCTCTTCAATCTCGCTGGTCTCGATCTCAATGATCTCGTTCTCAACGATCTCGTTGATCTCACTCTCAATCATCTCGCTCTTAGCTACTGCGAATTGTTTGTCTCCGTGCAACTTCTATACGTTTTTTTCCAGATTTTCCCCAAAATAATTTCCCATATTTTTCTCAGTTCTTCAATCCTTTCTTCATCCATAATACATTTCACATAACTTCTCTATACTTAGTCGAAATTTCCCAAATTTCCCAAACTTTATTTCCATATTTCTCTTTTTCAAATCCCCATTCCTTCTTCACCATTCTTTACTAACTTTCTCATCAACCTACTCAACTTATTTATACAAATTTAAATAGAGACACACAATTAAGTGGAAAATTAAGACAATTTAAATAAGAAAACACACTTAAGTGTAAAATTGGGATTCGGGGTTCACATGTTGAGTTGGCAATCTAGCCATCTCACCGATACTAATCAAAGGACCACCCTCAAAGGCAAGAGTTCCCAAAACACTCAGGATTGGGGTCATGTCACCTATGGTCGCTTAAGTGAGATGCAAGTCTCTAGTATCAACAGCGTTATATACATAGTTTAGTCATCTCGTGGTCCAGGTCTAATACAAACATTGTTAATGGCCCCAGAGTATATAATCCAGCCAGAATCATCATTCTCCACTAAACAAGTTTCCAATGCAAGTAAATCATATTTACCTTGTTTGGCCTTCTTCTTTTCTGCCAAATATTTTGGGCATTTCCTTTTCCAATGCCCATCTTGGTTGCAATGGAAATAGTTTCCTTTGTTAGCCTTGATGGGTTTTCTACCTCTATGAGCAGCAGCTACAGGGTTAGCCTTCCCCTTTCCACCCTTCTTCTTTTTCCACTTTTTGGTACCGGAGGAAGAAGGTACAGACTTAGTTTCAGAGGTCGAACCTTTATGGAACTTTTTAGAAGATGAAGCAATATTTGCTTCATCCTTCTGCTCCTTACTTTTCAACAAGGATTGGAAAGTTTGTAGCTCATTGAGAAAAGAGGTCAGGTTGTAGTCAATCCTGTTCAAAACAACATTTTCTATGGAAATGTGGGAAACTTTCAGTAAAGATTCCAGTATGATGAAAACCTGACACGCTTCATTGATGCTTGACCCATTCATATCTGCCAAGTTGAAGTGGACCATCATGTCGAGAACATGTTCTCGAACAGATGCCCTTTCTTGCATACGGGCATTGAAGATGTGTTTTAAAGCGTCATGTCTGAGTTGTGCAGATGGTTGTTCGAATATTCCCCTCAGGAACTCCATGATCTCACGAGCTGTGAGCATGGGCTCATGCTTCTTGGACAAGACTTCATTAAGGCTTGCCAAGATATTTGCTAGGGCCTTTTTGTTTGCTCGTGTCCAACACTCATGTGCTTCCCCAATATTTTGAGGAACATTGATAGCTGGAATGGGAGGACCATCCTTCATCAGGACAAATCGAAGATCATTGATGATCAGTATAGTATTGATTGTGTTTTTCCAACTAGCATAATTCTCTCCTGTTAACTTATCCGCGATGAGTAAACTTAAAGTAACGGTAGCCATTTAAAGAATTTGCTGAAAAAGAAAAATCTATTTTAGTTTACTTGCATTAAACCACATAAGAAGACCAATCAGTTTTTAGCAAAATAGTCTAGTATACCCTAAGTTACATCTATTTTGCAATGATGTTTCAGTGGGGTAGGACAAAAATCACTGTAGGATGATTAAGTGCTCCTTCACTAAATGAGACATTCTCAACCATTAGATAGAAATAACACTTTGTCGCTGTAGCTAATAGTCACCATTGTTCGGTCCAGAATTTGTTAACATCCTTAACAATTATGTGTAAGTGTAACCCCTCATTTTAGGTTCTAGAGTTCCACCCCAATGAGCCAACCGTAGGAAAAAATTGATTGGAACATGAAACTAAAGCAACCTTATCCATTTCTAGAGATCGAATAAAGCATCATGCAATACAACCATCCTTTAGGTGACACCCACGATGCCACGAGGCGATGCATGAAACTTTATTTAACCTAATGAGAGAGGCCGAGGGATGTGTTGTCACACATCCCGCTCCCACTTACTATAAACACTCTCTCCATTCACTTTGTTATTAACCTACTCAAATGCCACCCATAGGGGGACACCCATGGTGCCTCGAGGCCGAGAGTAGATCTCATGGTGTGAACTTATAAGGAGAAACATATAGAGGCTAAAATGAAGTATCATATACCCCATTTTCCTCCCACTGAATGTTCTACCTAAGGTTAGTTAACTTAGAAATAATTCGGCTATTGATTTTATCTAAGTGTTTGTTTAATTTTCTCAAAAAACAACTCGTCTTTGATGATTAAACAATTTTGATTGAAGTCTCATTAAACTCTTTAATAGACATTGATCAAATTTGCATGCATGTAACAAATCAATCTAATTCACCTTTCCAGGTAGGGGTGCGACATTTCACAACTTAAGTACCCCAGCCTAACCAGAACCGCCTTAGCCAAAAGGTCTCTTATAGATACATTTATTACATATTTAATCTTTTATTAAGAATCAATTTAATCCTATTAAACCGATTAAAAGATTAAACTTAGATTTATAATCTCATTAGAAATGGGATCTTAGGTCTATCTCAATCATATTTTAAAACAATTAAAAAATATAATTATAGCCTAAGGTTTGCATGCAACTCTTAATTATTGATTTTAATTCTAATTTCATTTAGTTATAACAATTATAAATAAATGAAACAATTAAAAACAACCATTGCACTTGACATACTTCAGTTAATTATAACATTTATAAATTAACCTAAGATAATGTCATGCTTCATGCAATCTTCATTTATTACTAATATATAACAATTATATAACTAAGTAATGAATCATGCTATAGCATACATTCCATACATTCATTCAACCATATATTATAACCATTATAATATAAATGATGCATGGATATGCTATAATGCATGCATACATATACTATAACATTTATACTATATGATGCATCAGCATGCTTTATGTAATTTAAATCATGCATATATTATAACATTTGTAATATAAAATGATGCGTGAGTATAAATGCATAACCTATGATGGGTTTTAAAACTATATGACATACATTATGACATATAATATAAAACATACATTGCATGTATATTTATACTAACAGTTGATGGACCGGGATAGGACCTCTAAAAGAAAAAAAAAAAGGCTATCTATTACATAATCTTGAGTCATCCAGTTCGAAATAGGTGAATCGGGCTTTGAACCGCTCTAACCGAACCACTCTTCAACGAACCATCTTACAATGATTGTGTAGTAATTGACTGTGCGATCTTGTAGCAAATGTTACCCGATCGTGTAACAAAGTCTACACAATCTTGTAGCATTAGCTATAAGATCGCTTAGCAAGAGCTACACGATCATGCAGCTGTAGCTACCCGATATTGTATAATTGCTACGTCTTCTCCACTGAAACAGTGCTCTACAACCCTTATTTGAAGGTTCCCGAGAATAGTACGAGCGACTTAAACTTACGAATTACAGACTCTATAGCAAGATTAATGCCCAAAAATGCAGGAGCCTTTACAAACCAAATTTATAAACAATGAAAATCTTAAAACAAAGAGTTCTATCCTGATACATTCATCAACAAAACTACATTCACAATAATTCATCTCATGAAATGGAATGTAGATTATAAAACCCATCATTACTGTAAAAACAATTCAATAAAAGAATGGATTTTGGAATCAGAAACCTACAACATGACTCTGATACCAATTGAAGGAACTCAATGAGAAGAAGACCTTGAGCAGAAGCAAGATCGACCAAAAACCATTTTTCATTGACTATAAATTTTACAGTAAACAAGAAATAAGATATGCATTTATTTATAAATTACAGCATGCTAATGAAAGGGTTTTTGAAACCTCACATTTGAAGACCTTTCTTCAAGATTTCCCTCGAACAGAACACGAACCACTTGAAGACTTTCTCCAAAAAAAAGAACTCAAACAAGTTCGAACACGACCACAATGGTTTCCTTGGTATTCTCAGGGTGAGAACCCAAGAGTGGTGGGCTGTGGCTATTTTGGATTTGAGTTTTGGAAGAGGAAGAAGGAATTGAAATTGTTCACCAACAAAATTCAATTCACATACACAGATAAGTTCTGTCGTTTTCTCTCTGTTTCAAAATCAATCTTCTTTTCAAAGAAGAAAAAAAAACCTTTTCTTTTCTACATGCCAAATATAACCACCACCCACTTACATGGGTGGAGAGAAAAGATGGGAAAATGAGTTGTAACTCCCTCCCTTATAATTAAATTAACAATTAATATAAATATAAATATGATAATTAACTTATCATATTATATATATAAACTATAGTTTTAATATAACATATAAACTATAGTTTTAATATTGTATCACATACAATATAAACTATAGTTTCTTTTCTCTCTTATATAACATTTAATATAAATCACATTTATATTAAATTTAATAATCCAATTCATAGAAACTATATTTGAATCTCATTCAAATATTTATTTTCTCTCATTAAGCTATAATGTATCAAATACATTATAACAATTATATCACATATAATTGTAATTATATCATACATAATTAAATCTCTCTATTAATTTGAACAATTCAAATTAATCCAAAACTGATTCTCAATCAATCCTATTGAGCTACCAAGGGAACCTCATAAACCTGTAGGTTGAAGCTTTAACGGTACACGAATAATTAATTAAATTATTCACCATTCGTTAATTGTCGGGCACTCCACTAAAGATCGGCAGCTGCACTCTTCGTACTACAGTTATATTTCTGTGTCCATTGGATATAACCAATCAACAATACAATGACCCTTCACAAATTGCTCGTAAGTACAACTACGCCAAATTACCGTTTTGCCCCTACAATTACATCTAACTCCTTAAATACTACTGATCCCTCTAATGAACAATAGATCATAGTCCAACTATGACTAAACCTCTCTCGAGCTAGGAGAGAGTATGATACCACATTGTTCAAGACCCGGTATCAGTCTTTAAGGGAGCAATTTATCTATTTACCCTTACCTCAGGGAAGAAGTGAATTCCATCGTGTGTAGCTATGTTCTCAGCTCCCCAATTAGACAAATCTTCGAAACTATAGGCTTGTTAAGTTGGCGATCTGGCCAGTCTCACCTATACAAATCAAAAAACCGTCTTCATATGCAAGAGTTCACAACTCACTTAAGATTTAGGTCATGTTACCTATGGTCATCTTGGTGAAATATAAGTCTCTATTATGAATGACGTTATATAATGAAACTAAATATTTCGTGGTCTAGTCTTATACAAACTTCTTTGTATAGAATATCCTCGGTCACATGTCTATACATGAATGATCAGGATCAAATCATTTGTAGTACTTTACAACAATTATAATACCTACAAAGCGGGTCATACTCGTAGTGTCACAAGGATCAATTTATTGGTTTGTGTTCAATGCAATAAAATATCATATATTTTATAGACAATGAATTTGAATAAAATATCATATATTTCATTAAATACATAATGAGTTTGTTCAATAATGTTTACAAACTATAGAACCCAACGAGATTTAGGGCATCAACCCCAACAGTAAAGGTATTTTGCGCCATTTTAGGATCTGGGGTTGCCCAACACATGTGCTTGAAGCTAATCCTATGAAGTTAGAACCTTGTTCAAAATTGTTCATATTTGTAGGTTACCTCAAAGGAATGAGAGGTGACTACTTTTAAGATCCTAAAGATAATAAAGTGTTTGTGTCGACAAATCTATATTTTTAGAAGAAAACCACATAAGGGAGCATAAACCATGCAATAAGATAGTGTTAAATGAACTTTCCACCAAAAGTTTTAAACCTTCAACAAGAGTTGTTGAAGAGCCAAGTACATCGACAAGAGTTGTTGATGTTGGTTCTGTTGGGGTTGATTCCCTAAATCTCGTAGGGTCTTATAGTTTGTATTTGTAATGTACAAACATTTTATTCATTGGCCCAAGAGGGACTCGATTTGATGATTAGTTCACAAACTAATTGTTCATTAGAGAATCAGCGGAACTTAAAAAACAAGAGGTAATCTCAGGGGTAAAACAGCTATTGACCAGCTGTTATTACGAACATTTTGTGAAAGGTTAACTTACTAATCATGGTTATATCGAGTGGACACAATATATCTACCATGAGGGGAATGCAACTACCAGGCTTTAGTGGAGTGACCTTGTAGTTAACGAATGAGGGTTAATTCGGTTTAAAGAGTTTAGTCGGTTAATCTCAAATTATTGGAGTTCAGGATCTGTAGGTCCATTAGGTTCCCTTACTAGCTCACAAACAAAATAAATCTTAGAATAGCGTGATGAATTAATTTGAAACGTTAAAATTCAAATTAAAGGAATTAATAATTATATGTGATATAATTACGCGTTTAATTATAGAATTAAATGAAATTGGAGAACAGGTTGATATTTAAATATGATTTAAATATCATATTATATGATAGAGATTCATGGTTGTTGAATTGGTGTTAAATTAATTTAATATTTGATATTAAATTAATAGAATTAATTAAATTGTTTCATTAGTTAAATCAATTAAATTTAAAATTGAAAATTTGAATTTTGTGAAAATTCAAATTTAGAAAATCAATTTTGTCTAATTTAATTTTTGGAAAATTAAATTAAAATTAAATTTTAGAGAAAATTCAAATAATTAATTTTAAATCAATTTTAAAAGAATTGATTTTTTTGAGAATTTAAAAATTCAAATTCAATTTAATTGAAATTGAATTGTTTTTCCAATTTGAGTCATAATCCCACTTAACTCCACCTAATTCTCCTTAGTAGGAATTGGCTTATGAAGATACAACTAGATTGCATGATGCCTTGATATAAAATTTCAGCTTTGTGCTGAGATTGAGGGCATGCAGAAGGTGGTTTTGCTGAAAGCCTTGTTGAAGAAAAAGTTCTTCAATATCTGTGAAAACCCAGTCATTTTCTCCTCAAAGATTTTCTTGATCTAGCTTATTTTAAGTCCACAACTCAATCTAAAATTTTTAGAGGATAGTAGAAAAAACTTTGTAGTGGTTCATGATCAGAAGAGGAGAAGATTGCAGCGAATTTCGTGAATTGAAGAGAGTTTTCACAGGTATTGTTGAAACTCTCTTTTATTTTAAAGGACATGCTTGATTTTAAGCTAAAATTGATGAATTAGAGTACTTAATAATTTTATTTTCTTCCACTGCATGTTTGTTGAAACTAACATTACTAATGCACAACCTTCTTAAAATATTAAAGTCCCAAAGGTCCTTGGTGGTTCCATTATTCTCTTTCTTATTTCTAGCTTTTACATTTTAATCGAATGAGATAACTTTCGAGATTGGGGAATGAAAGAATAGGAGTAAGAGAATATTGAAGAAGAGTCGAAGAAAAAGAGATCAAACAACAAAGTATTAGACTATAGATTGAGGTAATGGAAAAAGATTGAGAGAATGAAAGAGAGAGGTGATGGAGGAGTAGATAAATAATTTTCATCTACGTACTAATTGTAAGAATTATTGTTTAATCTTTTTAAAAAATTAAATGTACTAATGCAACTTTTGAAAACTTACAATATTTTTGTTTTCTGTCATTTAATAATAGTACGGGTATCTTTTATTTTTTTTAATATCTAAGGGTAGTATTAAAACTTCTAAAAGTTGAGAGGTATTTTTAAAACAAAGTACTAATAATTTTAATCTATAACTAATGGTTGATATGGTTATTTAAACTTTTTAAAATTAAGTATATTATTCAAACTTAATAAGTATCTTTGAAACGAATATTTTCTATAATTTAGCATTATTTATAGGCTAAATCATTACAAATACCCTTAACCTTTCATCTCTGTTTTAAAAATACCCTTATACTTTGTAAAGTTACAATATTACCCCTCAATTTTCATAAATATTTCAAAACTACTCTTGGAATATGAGTTTAATAGAGTTTCTAATAGAAATCCCAACCTAAAACTATGTGGCGATGATCTAAAACGATGTGGTAATTCAAAATTTCATTATATTTCACCTACTCCACCATTTCGTATCTCAATTTACATTCAAACTTTAAAGAATTTTCACTATAAAAGTATGTTTGAGTTAGGAAATTTTAAGGTTAATATTGTTACTTTTGAAACTATAAAGGTAATTTTGAAACAAATGAGAATGTTCAACGATATATATATTTTTATTACTATTTAACCTTAATTTATATTATACCGTTTCAATTTCAGACGAAGAGAAAATAAATAAATGAGAGAAGAAAAGAGCACTGAGACATTTTGTGCGAATCCTCCGTCGATTCCGTGCGTCTGAAATCATACCAACATTTTTCTGGTCTCCTTCTCTATAAATACCTTTCCCCTTCTTCCATCTTCTTCCTCAACAGTTTCAATCAACGGGTACAGATCTTCATTTTCGAAGGTAATTTCTATTACCTTTTATGAATTTACCATTTTTCGTTTGCTCTATTTTACGTTCTTCAGGTGGAAATGGAAATTTTCTCAACTTTTACTTTCCGGGTCAAGTTTTTTTCGTCGCCAGATTCAATATTTCTTTTCCTGTTATCCATCCCAGTGATTTGATTCAACATTTATTGGCTTTTGTGTATTTCCCTTTCTGGGTTATTGATGGATCTTCCTGGTTCTGTTGTTCCTGTTCTGTTTTCAAATCCCAAATTCTAGCTTCTGAATCGGTGGATTTTTTTACTAATGCCCTCTAGATATGGTGTTGCAATGAGGAAGCTATGGAGCTGGCTCGAAGTTATTGATCTAATTCATGACCTAATATCCATTATCTTTTCCCTTTCTCAACGAGTTATAGGACTGGTTTTTGGCAACCATATTGTAAATTGTATTCCTATGTATTTCACTTTAACATGTTCTAATTGGGTTCCAAGTTATTCAGGTACTTTTCCCATTTGGAAAATGAAAGCTTTTGGAAAATAGCTCTGGCTAACTTATATCTACGTCATGTCAATTATTCTTTAAATGTGATATGGATTGTGTTTGGAATGCAATCAAAATCCTACTTTAGTTAGGGAAGAGGAATATCATGGGTAAAGAAGTAAAGGACAACATCTCCTATAGTATGAGAAGGCCTTTTGGGTGATTTCAAATACTCAACTATGAGGACTTATGTCCAAACTGAACATATGATTATGCCATAATAAGTGGTATTGTAGCCATGTCCCTGGCTTAGTGTGTGAGTGGGCCTTGATGACATAGTTATTGTGATACTTAGAGTTATTGTGATACTTAGTGGAGCTTAGCAGATAGGCAGTGTTCTCTTGTGAAGATAACTTGTCATGGTTTAAAGTGATATGCTCAAGAATAAATGTGGATGAATAACTATTTGAGTGGAGACTTTGTGTTCCTTTGTTTGAGGGGAGGATTGTTGGAAATGCAATCAAAGTCTCACATTAACTAGATAAGAGAAAAATCGTGGTTATATAATTGAGGAACATCTCCATTGGTATGGAGCCTTTTGGGTGAAATAAAAAATAAATTCATGAGAGCTTATGTCAAAAGTAGACAATATCATATCATTGTGGAGGTATGTGAACAAAAAGTTGCATTGTCCCTAACAGTTGTGTTTTGGTATCTGTAAGTTGGTTGATTCATGATTGTTATACTCATGTGCAAATGTCAAGCGCTGTAAAGAAGGAATCTCATTTGATTTTTAATATTCTATTGCACAAAAACATCTGCACTTGAATATGCAGCATGGTGAAGAGAAGTTGGACGTTTTGTTTAAAAACATTGAACGAAATGACTTTCTCTTTTTTATCAATTTGGTTCTCATGCCTTTGAATTGGTTGGAATGCTGCAAGCCTGCAATGGTTAGCCTGAAATTTTTAGTAGATGAATTCTAAAGTGTAGTTTATGAATATCCTTTTCTTTGTAAAAGTCTAAAATTTGCTACTAGAGGCTTCCATTTATTACATTTTCAGTGTTTTCATTGAATACAGATTTGTTTGGATGTGATGATAAGCTAGACCTTTTGTCTTGTAATTAGTCTCACTATGTGAGAGCTTTATGATATCTTAACATCTGATGAATTGTAAAGTTTATCAGAGTTCTTTATAATACAAGTTCTTTGTCATTCTTTTGATTGTTTTGTGTCCCATCTCATTTTTCTTTCCTTATTTCTTTTGACTTGGATGAGTATAAAAGCCGAGTCATTTGATTATTGTGAAATGAAAATTGATATGGTTAAAATGAACATGAAGCCATTTGGAAATGGAAGAAGTGAGAAACTATATGATCTTTGATATGAAGAATTGGAGAATATTAAATGCTGTATTAAAATTAACTTTGAGTGAAAACTTAGCTTCCAATATTAATTGTTTGGATCTTCATATCGAAACTCTAGAACATAGGACTGATATACAAACACGATAGACTGTATATTGTAGAATATTGAATTTTGCATTATATTCCCTGAGCATAAATTTGTTGTATATTGACTTCATTTTTTGTGAATCAGGTTTGTAGACTGTTGGCAAGTCATCTTATTAATTGCTTCTGGAAGTTAAAAGTTTGAGAGATGACGATGAAGCAGTGATTAGCATTTTTATTGCTTCAAATACTATCTTCCTCAGTATGGAAAATGTGCAAAATCAGCACGTTGCTGGAACAGAAAGTTTTCCGATGAAGCTCATGAATCAAGAAAAAGATAATCGAATAAACAATGATATTATGACTCGTCGACTAAAGAATCGAGAAAGGCAACGCAGATATAGAGCCCGGAAACGATTAGAAGAAGAAATAAGGAAGGCTTCAACCATAAAACAACCAATTCAGACAGGAACATATTTTCAACCAAATGGCTTCAAAAACAATCCCTTGAGTCGGGTGCATTGTAGCCGAAATTGGAAGAAGGAAGCAAGAAGTGCCAATATATCTAGGGGGTTAGAAGAAGCCTCTTGTAATAGTTCCAATATGGCTGCAAGAACATCAACCAGTGAGAGTCAACTGCAGTGCATACCCTCTAATGTTGATCCACAATTAGAAACGCCATCACACTCGGAGCCACCTACCGAATGGCTCATCTCTGAAACAGCAAAAAAGGTGCTTGGTCGAAGAAATTGGAAAGCAGATGCGAGGAAGAAGAATTGAAGCGTTGAGTTGACGTTCTTCTTAAACTATTGGTAACATGAATGAAATTATGCTTATCATTCGCTATCGTACTTGGGGCTGTCGCTGTGTTTTTCCATCTGGAATGAACATTCAACCGTTGACGAAGATGCCCTTTGAAGGATTTTCACATGAAGCTGAACAATTATTGTATGCATAGATTGGGGTTGAGAAACAAGGTAGAACTCCCCGGGTTGAAGGCGGTCGGATGTGTTTTGAAATATTTGTAAGTGTTTGATGATTATTAGTTAAGAGTCATTGAGTAAGGAATACTTGAGGTGTAGATATACAGGTTTAAGCCTTGAGAATATCCCTGTTGAATATGGATATCCCATATATTAATTAATATTACAGAGTTTTTTCATTTTAATTTTATAGCATTTTGCTTTATCCAAAAAGCACCTAATCATCAGACAATCTAAAAGTGATCCTGTGTTTGTTTTAGCATAATGGAGAAGTCTTACATCCAAACCTGTTAAAGTTCTTATTTTTTTGGTTTCTTATTTTCTGTTTCAAGTTTTTATGAAACATAAGCATTTGGTAATATTTTGTTCTTTGTTTCTTGTTTTTTAGATTCGTTTCCAAAATTGTGGTGAATTTTTAAAAATAACATAATCAAGTTTCTTGGTTTTCTTTTTTGTCCTGTTTTTCTGGCCGAACCAAAGTAAAAGTTTTGTTTTTTACTTCTGCCCTGCATATAAGTACTTAAAAGGGTAATTGCATTGTACAACAATTTTAAAGAATTACAAATAAAGTAAAATCTATCGGTGATACACTCCTTCAAACGATATGATCTATCATTGATAAATCCATAGTATCGATATGATCTATCACTAATAGATTCTAAATTTGAATATAAATTTTGCTATATTTGTAAAATCTTTTGTATTGTACTATATTTATTAATACGTTGGGTTTAATTGCACAACTGCTATGCAATCGTTTCTTAATTTAATTTAAAATTTAGGAGAAATAAACAAGAAAGAATTTAACAAATGCAAATGTTTTTCTCTTTATAAAAATGTTGATGACTCTAAGTATATACACAATTTCACCAAATAAATATAATACAAATCATGTTTTGTTTTTTTCTTTTGTAAAACTTCATTTTCAAAGAGATTAAACACTTCTAAAGAAAATTAAAATGAAAGGTTTCCACTATTTTTAATTTAAACATAGAATCCGGTAAGAATGGAGATTTGAAAATCTATAAACATGTTTTCGTCATTGGAGAGGAAACACATTGTTTTCTTAAAATTTAAAACTGTATCCATTTTGGTTCATATTTAAATTCTGGTGAAACCAATGTATATCAACATTGAAAATTTTCATGACAGTACAAGGCCACTGAAACAATTAACAATTTATGAAGGAATGGACGAATAAATGCTTTTGTTATGTTGAACTTGCGTCTGTTAATCCATTGATAGGAACTTTGTCGAGATTTATACAACTCTCCTTCTCATCCCATTTCTTTTCTTGGAGGAAACTCCACACTAGATTTAAGGGGGCCATCAAACCATCAAGCCCCATTATAACTTTTTGTTGGGTTCCTCCCAATTTCTAATTATTTGTAGGTTAAATCATAAAAAAAAAAAAAAAATGTCCTTTAAAGTATGTATTTTGAGAACTATCTTTAATGAGTATTTGTTTTTTGGAAATGTAGATAACCAAAATTTTTGAATGCTTGAAAATGATAGGTACCCAAGAATTTTAGATGTTTGACATATTTAGATTACCATTGGTTTGAAAGAATATTTTTGTAGATATCTAAGAATGCTTGGATAATTTGTTTGTTTAGTAGGGTTTCTACTCGCAAATGTCTTAAAGTGTTTGTTTTTGAGTATTTCTTTTTGGAAATGTCTTAAAGTGTTTGTTTTGTAGAATTTCTACGTGCGAGAATGTTTTTTGTTTACATAATATTCCGAGAATACTCTTACAACTATGCATTAATTTATAATTGGTTTCTTTTCCTCATTCATTCACATAATCATTTTTAGTAATATGAATTTATTTTTAAAACTAATATAGTTTATATTCTTTTTATATCTTATTTTTTCTCAACAAAATGATCTATATTAGTTTAATGCTTTTATAAAATAAGTATTAATTTGAATTTGAATTTGAATATCTTTCTAACAAACTAGAAACAACTACCCATATTATCAAGAAGAGCGAATGGTAAAAAAGTAAAAAAGAGAATACCCTCAACATAAGAATCTCGAAAACTCATATCTTAGGAGCGCATCCAAAACTTTTATGATGCCCTTATAAGACATCTCGCTCGATATCTCCTGATGTTGAGATATGTTGTGTTACCGCAAAATAAACGTGATAATTTAGATTTTCATTTCGTGGATGTAAGCCCTCTTTCTTTTCTTAATTATCTAAACTTAAGCATCATGCAAATAAGTAAAAAATTGAAGAAATGGCCAAGTTAAGATTAATGGAGGAAAGGAGAGTGTAATTGATAAACTTAGGATTATTGTTTAACGAATTTACATTTGGCTATGATTGAAACTCAGTATGGATGAGAATGGTGAAATGTTGAGAAAGGAAGAAATTATTCAGTATTGGAGTTGAGAGGTTGAAAAACATAGAGGAAATTTGAAATTGGGGGTCTAAAGTTTGTATTTTTATATAAATGAATTATGTAAATTGTTATTAAATTAGGATAATTAAAGAGGGAAAGGGAACTATTTAAACCCCATTTGGTAACCATTTCAGTGTGTGGTTTTTTATTTTTCTGTTTTTTAATTTCTGTTTTCTAAAAATAAAAACCATACATGTTTGGTAACTGATTTTTATTTTCTGTTTTTGAAAAAACAAAAAACTACAACTTGTTTGGTAACTGTTTTTGGTTTTCAATTTTTTTTTTATTAAAAAAAGAATGATTTGATAATTACTTTTTATTTTTGTTTCTAAACGAATAAATAAACTAATTTTATATCATTATTTCATCTAATTATATGTAAAGGTCAAAACTCGTTCAAGTTTTTTCATTGTAACCACCCATCAACTAAAATAAAAATGTTTTATATACTTTTCACTAATTAATTAAAGGATAAATAATAGAACCATGTCTAACAGGCACAAATAGAAAAATAAACTGAAAATTAAAAAAGAATACACAAATATTCGTAATATTAACAAAATTAAAACACAAAATTTGCAAGAATAACAATTAGCATCGGGTTTGAGCTGACATCCAAAGTTGATCAATAGTTCGATCCCTCACCAAAGCCATATGCCTAAATTGATTTTGACTCACATTTACCTCAATAGGGGTTTATGACATATCTCTTCCATTATGCATATTTTCCTCTTCAATGATCATTGAGTCTCCATTATACATTAAAAAGTCCATCACTACTATCATGCAATTTGATAAGTACAACATGTTATGGATATATATTTTTGTGTGGATAAAGGATATTGTGGCATTTGCTTCAAAATAGGAAATCGAGGCTTTAATACCCCAAAGTACCTCTCGATCACATTGCAAAGTTGACATCTGTCATCTTCAAAATCACGCATATAATATCTTTTTCCATGATAGAGTGATAAAAATTCAGGCATATTAGTGTAACCAGAATCAACAAGATAATAACATATTTCAGTCAAGAATACTTTTAATCAATAAAACAATAGTCAAATAGAAAGTCTATAATTTGAAAGAAAACTATATAGTGTTACATACCTCCTATGGGTATTGGAAATTTATTTGCAGGATTTCTAATACATTCAAGAAATATTCGAGAGTTATTTGCTGTTCCTTCCCAAACCAAACATCACATATATAAACTGCATATAGAATGAGCGTATACATTAAATTCCATACGGAGCTTGTTTTTCTACCACGATATGGAATTTGCTCAACTTGTGGAACGGATGCACTAATTTGAGTTCCATCTATTGCACCAACACAATCCTATTAGAAAAAAAATCTATTTATTCCAGGAAATTTTTTATTGCAATAATGTATAAAATAATTAATCAAGAAAATTACCTTAAAAATGGGATAGTATTTAGATCTAAACATTATCTCTAGAGGAACAATGTCAAATTCCGAAGAACAAATAATATTGGCTCCAAGCTGACAAACTTTCTTTAGAATGTGATTAAAGTATCCTGAGATTGTATAACTTGAATGTTGGAATCTTTCTGCTACTAGTCGATTCCTTTCATTATGTGATATAGTAAGCAAAAATATGGTAACTTGTTCTTGTATAGTCAAGTATCTAGAAACTTTTAGATTAGTTGTATTTTTTAAATCTTCACAAAATGATACAAATGCATCTCTTTTTATTGTAAAACAATCATAGCATCTTGTATCATTGGCATTTAACAACTCAATCACATAGTCATGACTTCTAAGTGTAGAAGCTCTACACGGTTGTCTAAACATTTGTGCTTTATGCAATTCTTCCCTTAATAAGCAAATATATATATATATATATATATATCTTCATTCTCATGTTCATCTTCTTCAAACAAATTCATCACATAATTATTCAAAATAAAAGATCTTTCGAATAGTTGTGACTTAAATCCATAATTAATACCACCTATTTAATATGTTCAAATAACATAAGAACTAATAAAATAACTAAAATCTTTCAAACAAAAAGTATATGTAATAATCGTATCAACAATAACATACCAATTAGTCAAATAACAAATTAAACATATTTACTTACACAAAATATGACAAATTAACATCATATTAACTTGGCAACAGTAACAAAATAAGTCTTCCCTCACATAAAATATTATCCCTACAAATGATATAACTTCAACTAAAGGTAATTGATAAATTCTCGTCTCCTAGATTCAGGAATACATAGGAATGCTAGTTTCCAAGATTTGTCCTTAATCAAACACTTCAATACTTTTTGGCCACAACAATTGACCAACTCCAGCAACAACCACCACCTCAATTGGGTGACATGCTCTGGAAACCAACTTCGACGACCACCTCCAACGAACACTACAAGAATTTTTGGCTTTAGTGTCGGTTGGAAAAACTAAAATCGAATATATAATGTCGGTTTTGTCTTTTTTTTAAAAAAATTGGATTTTTAATAACCGATATTGTAGGGGTACTTTTAATGTCAGTTTTAAACCGACAATAAAGACCCACTTAATTTATCTTCTAACTTTTTATTTTTCCCCCATTTTTTTCATTTCCCTTTTCACTCTCCCTCTATTTTCTTTTTTCTCTCATTCTCACAATTCCCTCTTCAAACCCTCTTCTTTCTCACTTCTCCATTCCAAACCCTTGCCATTCGTCCATCGATCGTGGGTGAAGAGTCTGTCGTGGTGCAGATAAAAAAAGAAAAGAAAAACGGTAGCAGCAGAGAAGAAGAAGGAAAGAAAAAGAAAAGAAAAAGGATGAAAGATGAAATACCATCCCAATTACTTCGGTAAAATTGGCTTAGGTTATTGGGTAACTTTTAGTTTATGATTTTGTTTCCAAATTAGTTTTGATATTTCTTGTGGCGTTATTCGAAGTATTGAATTAATGTTATCAAACTTTGTGTTTATGTTTTCTTCACTTTGAATTCAGTCAAGATTTTGAATGTGTTTCTTGAATTATCATTTTTCTTGAATGTTATACATTGTTAATCTGCCTAGTTTCGTGGGCTTTCAATATCATTATGGTAAAGTGATCTTATTTACTCAAAATTTGTTGCAGGCTGACCACAGTTTGCCTTGGAAATATCGATATTGGGTGAAGGTTAGTTCTCCACCTTTTGTGTGTTGATTACTCTTTGTTTTTGCAAGTTAGCAATTTAGAAGAAGTAGCTATATCATCAAAGCTAATTAAATGTGATAAATGAAAAGTGGTTTCTTTGGCTAAAGGCTACAGCCTACAATCTTTCTTCTTCCCTCCCTTTTTCACTTAGATCCTGCCTTTTCATGGCTAGTCTTTCCAATCAGCTATGGTTTATGAGAATCTCTTTCAACATCTTATCTGGTACTTTTTCTCTCCATGAGATCTTGGTATATATACATTGATCGATGGCTTCGACATTCATTGGTGTAGCCCCTTGGGTGGGCTATGAAATTCTTATCCATTCCAACCTCTACTCTTTTTTGCTCACTTGCAGAGCCAAGTTATCTATCATCACTCAATTTCGTTTTAAATGCTAATTTAGCATTTCTTCTAGAAATGTGTATCTGATTGAAAATACTTTTCTAAGCATATTCTATCAGATTTCTAGAGAGGAGAATTTGTGGGGTGACATTAAGCTGGTGCACATTATAAAATGTAGATGAAATCAACATGATAATAAAGCTTGTTTCTTTTCTCTTTCTTATCAAAAAAAATTATAGTAATAATAATAATAACAATGCAACATTTTTCTTGAATGTCTAGAATGTTATTTGGTGTCTCCATGTAAATGTAGAATATGGTAAGTCAAATCATTGTCAATATTTTATATATAGGATGTCAGTTTTTACTCGACATACTAGCTTTTGGCCATTTTTCTACATGGTCTCTGCTCACAATCTTTTGATATGAGCCATCCAACTAGATTATAATGTTGTATCATTGATTTTTTTATAGATACTTGTAGAAAAATGATCTAGTTTGAAGGTTTTTTTTTCATAAGTTATTCCACACACAATATTTCATTTGGGAGCAACTTTCAGAATCTAAAACTGAAATGTTGTATGATTTAAGATTGTACTCATACTTTTGTTATTGTGTTGTTGTTTCCAAAGAAGACAGAGGTAAGATGGGTATTTGTGTTTGTTTACTTTAAGATTTTTATTCTAGTAGTACTTCAAAACTCTCCTTGTAAGTTTCTTCGGATATTCTTCGCATAGGATAGTGTAGGGATTTGTTGAGTCATTTCGTAACTTTTGAGAAATAGAAGTGTTATGAAATTGTTTCTATTATTGTTTCTGGACAATTTATGAATTTGAAGAAGCAACAAAATTTAATTCGTATTAGAGAAAATCTCTTTTTCCAAATACTATAGGTCTTGAAGAACATTGCTCGGAGAAGAGCAAATGTCAAGAACATCATTTTGATGTTTNATCTGGCCTCCATGCAGGTCTGTTCGTTGTGCAACCCACGCTGCTGCACTCAGTTGCCCGCGTCTCATCAGCCGCCCGGATCTACTACTCGTTCCGCTGAAGCGTCACAGCCACACCTTGTCGTTCGCGTATCTCCGCCGCGCGTGCCACCAGGTCCGTTCTTTGCCAGCTGCCGCCAACCCATGTCTATCGTGGATCTCCATCCGTGTCATGCTACCATCGTTCGTGGATGGATCTCATCTGTTGCATAAAAAAAAAAAAGAAAAGAAAAACGGTAGCAGCAGAGAAGAAGAAGGAAAGAAAAAGAAAAGAAAAAGGATGAAAGATGAAATACCATCCCAATTACTTCGGTAAAATTGGCTTAGGTTATTGGGTAACTTTTAGTTTATGATTTTGTTTCCAAATTAGTTTTGATATTTCTTGTGGCGTTATTCGAAGTATTGAATTAATGTTATCAAACTTTGTGTTTATGTTTTCTTCACTTTGAATTCAGTCAAGATTTTGAATGTGTTTCTTGAATTATCATTTTTCTTGAATGTTATACATTGTTAATCTGCCTAGTTTCGTGGGCTTTCAATATCATTATGGTAAAGTGATCTTATTTACTCAAAATTTGTTGCAGGCTGACCACAGTTTGCCTTGGAAATATCGATATTGGGTGAAGGTTAGTTCTCCACCTTTTGTGTGTTGATTACTCTTTGTTTTTGCAAGTTAGCAATTTAGAAGAAGTAGCTATATCATCAAAGCTAATTAAATGTGATAAATGAAAAGTGGTTTCTTTGGCTAAAGGCTACAGCCTACAATCTTTCTTCTTCCCTCCCTTTTTCACTTAGATCCTGCCTTTTCATGGCTAGTCTTTCCAATCAGCTATGGTTTATGAGAATCTCTTTCAACATCTTATCTGGTACTTTTTCTCTCCATGAGATCTTGGTATATATACATTGATCGATGGCTTCGACATTCATTGGTGTAGCCCCTTGGGTGGGCTATGAAATTCTTATCCATTCCAACCTCTACTCTTTTTTGCTCACTTGCAGAGCCAAGTTATCTATCATCACTCAATTTCGTTTTAAATGCTAATTTAGCATTTCTTCTAGAAATGTGTATCTGATTGAAAATACTTTTCTAAGCATATTCTATCAGATTTCTAGAGAGGAGAATTTGTGGGGTGACATTAAGCTGGTGCACATTATAAAATGTAGATGAAATCAACATGATAATAAAGCTTGTTTCTTTTCTCTTTCTTATCAAAAAAAATTATAGTAATAATAATAATAACAATGCAACATTTTTCTTGAATGTCTAGAATGTTATTTGGTGTCTCCATGTAAATGTAGAATATGGTAAGTCAAATCATTGTCAATATTTTATATATAGGATGTCAGTTTTTACTCGACATACTAGCTTTTGGCCATTTTTCTACATGGTCTCTGCTCACAATCTTTTGATATGAGCCATCCAACTAGATTATAATGTTGTATCATTGATTTTTTTATAGATACTTGTAGAAAAATGATCTAGTTTGAAGGTTTTTTTTTCATAAGTTATTCCACACACAATATTTCATTTGGGAGCAACTTTCAGAATCTAAAACTGAAATGTTGTATGATTTAAGATTGTACTCATACTTTTGTTATTGTGTTGTTGTTTCCAAAGAAGACAGAGGTAAGATGGGTATTTGTGTTTGTTTACTTTAAGATTTTTATTCTAGTAGTACTTCAAAACTCTCCTTGTAAGTTTCTTCGGATATTCTTCGCATAGGATAGTGTAGGGATTTGTTGAGTCATTTCGTAACTTTTGAGAAATAGAAGTGTTATGAAATTGTTTCTATTATTGTTTCTGGACAATTTATGAATTTGAAGAAGCAACAAAATTTAATTCGTATTAGAGAAAATCTCTTTTTCCAAATACTATAGGTCTTGAAGAACATTGCTCGGAGAAGAGCAAATGTCAAGAACATCATTTTGATGTTTATAAGAAATGCAAGAAGAGAGAGGTATTTTCTTAACTTAGTTATGTGTAAATCCTAATCTATTTATTGATTGTTGGATGTTTAGATTTTGTTATTGCTCCATAGAACTACATGCTAGATTTATGATATGTTTGCATCTATTAGGTATTTTATTCATTATTAGCTTTTCTTGAAGTATTTATAGAAAGAGTCTAACTTTAAGGACATGGTTTATTGTGAAATTTGTTTGGATTGATGGAATTTTGAATTTTGCTGAGTTTTTGTTTTTTGGCTTTTCTTTTCATTGATAGGAATGAATCCATGAATCTCGAGTTATAAGATCAAATGCCCATGGGACAACTTTTGAGATTTGAAATCAAGTGAGTAATAAGATATGGGTTTTTGTAAATCATTGTTGTTTATGTTTGAATGTCTGGATGAACCTACAAGGAGAGTTTTTGTAAATCATTGTTGTTTTTGTGACAACTTTTGAGAATTGAAGTACATTGTGAGCTAAATTTGCTTATTAATGTATGTGTTCTTGAATATTCAATTTTTGAGAATTCTGATAGTTCTATTGAAAACAAGTGGTTGTGGAATATTATTGGGAGTGTGTTTCTTTGAATAGGTTCAAGGTAAATTTTTGGTTTTGTTGTGGTAGCATCGTTATGCTGCCGAAAATTTTTCATTGTCTTTGTAACTCATATCTAGGTAACCAAGCTTCTCTTCTTCAAGATCTTGAAAAAGAAGATTCTCTCATTTATTCAACGATTGAGTTTTCTTGTTTTGCAGGTGCAACAAAGGAGTAAAGATTTGGTATCAGAACCTCTTTATGCTTTTTCTTGGGAACTCTATATCCAACACATTCACTACAAGAATTTCGCCTTGAATATGCTTGAATATGCTTCAAGATCCAAATGCAAGAAAGGCCCTCACTTCTGTAGACAAGTTTGAGATGTGAGGAGATGGTCTTCAGACAAGATCTATCACTTTTATTGATGAATGTGTAGAAGGTGTCCTAAGGTAAGAAAGCTCAATTGCTATAAATTTCATGTTTAAATTTTGTTCTTTCTTGGATTTGGTATAATCTTAAGCACCTCAAGAGTGTTCAAAGGTGGAAAGAGTTTGAGACATTTGGAGATACCCTTCAAGGACTTTGGGATTAGTTGGGGTGGGCTATGAATATAATGCAAAGAGAAAATAACCTTAGTTTAAGTAGTTTTTGGTTTATTGGTTTCAACTCAACTCTAGCTAAGGGAAAATAATTAGTGTATATTTTGTGTTATGAACAACTTCTGTTATATAAACTTTGAAAGGTTGGAATTGTATATTAAGTTTGTGAAGATGTGCAATATTGAAGATCAGATGACATATTTTCCTGATGTGTAACATTCTTTAATATGTTTTTATAAGTTCTTATTATATGTTATTTGCCCATTTTTCTCTGCTTGCAAGAAGTCATGCTTTTGATTTGGATCAAATTTGTGGTGGATGGTGGAGAGAACATAACGAAGGAGCACTTGAAAGACTATTTGGAAAACACTACATAATGACAACAAGTGTGTGCACTTTTGTTTTGTTTTTTTTTGTTTTTTTGTTTTTTTTTCGCGGGGGGGAGGATATTTACAAGTTTTAGTTTGTATTTTATAGTTTAATAGTAAGTTCTCGCTCTTATTTGAATCAAAATTTTAATTTTGCTATGTAACGCTTATGAGTTTTGGTAATTTATTGATTACCTTGGGTTTAGAGTTAAATTATCATCTCCAATTTTTCTTTTGTAACTTATTATTATGGATTTGTGAAAGCAATTAAGAATTTATTTTGTGCATGTACAGGTTGATTACCTTGGTTTTAGGGACATTCCGTTTTTAACTTTGTGACCGACATTAAAAATGGTTTGGAAAACAATTATATCAAATACACGGACAATAATTCTGGACTTTAATATCGGTTTAAAACTGACATTAAAGGGCTTTAATGTCGGTTGACAATTGACATTAAAGATAGTGTTATTAAAGTCCTTTAGTGTTGGTTGTCTTTAATGTCGGTTTTAAACCGACATTGTACACCCTCTTCAATGTTGGTTTAAAACTGACATTAAAGGGCTTTAACAACACTATCTTTAATGTCGGTTTTCAACCGACATTAAAGTCTTTTAATGTTAGTTTTAAACCGACATTACAGCCCATAATTCTTGTAGTTAATGATCAATTTTGACAACAACCTCCATCGACAAATCTAACGGCCACCACTTTTGTGCAAATCCCTCGACAAAGTACTAATTCTAGTGCTTCCTACTCAAATTATCCTTAATGTTTCTAATCATCTCAAATTTCCCATAACCGTTCAACTCTTGAACACTAGACCACATATATCTAGGTAGCAGTAAAGGTACATCCTAGAACAATAAAATATAAAAATAAACTGATGTATATTTGTGAAATCACTCTAAGTTCTATATAATTCAAGATATACTTTAAAAACTAACAAATGTACCTATAACATATACCTCATACAAGCTTTCTAATTCACTACCCTTTGTATTTCCTCTTCTATAGTATTCATTTTTCATCTTTTGTTTCCCACTATTCATCTGTTTCGTTGTCTGAAATGTGTAAGTGAATTCATGTAAGAAAAATAAAAATACAATATATCTCTTAGTATATCTCAAAATATGCAGTATATACCTTACTGCTACTTCCTTGATCTTTTTGAAGTTTGGCTCTTTTCTTCCCAACATCTTGCTATTTCATATGTATAATTATGTGTTAGTGTTCATACATATTAAATTCAAAACCGTAAACCAAAGAGTGATTAATAACTTAAAAATGTCAAGACTATAGAGTCCACCGAATAATCTAACATACGTAGAATCAATTCAAAAACCGTTCAACTCACTCGAGTTGATCTATACAGACTTTATGTTTGTTGAGTAATACTCACTTTGATAATAAAATGTGTCTCTTGATAGTGAAGTGTGTTTTTTACTATTCTAAAAGCATTCCCAAACAGAGCTTGGAGAACTGCATAAAAAATTATTTCCTACCATGTTTTTCCTTCATGTCATCACTTTTTTGGCATCAAATTTTATAACCAAAGAATTGGTTTGTTCTAAAGTACATCCAAATTTGAACCACTTATTTCAATTGCTCCTTTTATCAAATCTCTGCAAACAAGATTTCACTTTCTTTATTTGCATCACAAACAACCTCTCTTGAGATGTGAACCATCCATTTCATTTAAAAACGTCAAAGAAATTTTGTTAGCATCCAGCATTCTACGAAGTAAATCACCTTGGTTTTATTTCAAAGGAGAGTTGACAGGTAGCGATAGGTATCATTTCCCTTAATCTTTGCAAACCATCTTGGTTTAGAGTTGAAAGTTTTTTTTATTTTATTTTATTTATTTATTTATTATTTCTTTTAAGCACATTGCTTCTAATGATCATACCAAGAAAAGAGAAAGGTAAAAAAAAAAAAAAAAAAAAAAAAAAGACCAATCCCCCATTCCACCAACAGTACATACCACATGATATCAAACCAACAAAGAAAAAACATAGTTGAATTCTGCAGGTCATTCCATATAATGAAGGCTTTAAATAGAACAGAAGTACACTTTATTTTAGCCACTCGCAACAAACTCAAATGGCTTATTAGCCAAATATAAAATCAATATGAATTTTCAACAAAAAAATAAGATGGAAAAAGAATAAACAGAAATTTACCTGAAAGGTAGACGTGCTTGTCTCGCCTAAAATTTTCTTCACCCCTCTTTGATCAACAATTCGAGTAGCTCACTTCGAGTTCTTGCCAAAAAAGAAATACAAAATGGAGCAGCATCGACGGACATAGACAGCATCAAGGTTACATGAACATAAGAAGATGAAGAAAAACTTGTAAAAGATTAAACCCTAGAAACACCCAATAGAACAAATTTGCAGCAACAAATTAAACAGAGCAAAAGATAAACATATCAAAAATAGCTTTAACAATAATGAAAATACCTCAGAAGCTAGACCACGATGAAACGCAGCTTCAATCACTGTCTGATGTTATAGAATGAGAGGGTGGGGCTTCTTGTTCAAGACCTGGAGTCAGCACTTAAGATAACAACCTCTCCACTATCCCTAAAAGCAGGTAGAAGTGAATTCCAGCTTGCACCCTATGTCCCTAGTTATCTACCTGGTCTTACTGTTGAAATGAGAGGTTTATTGAGCCATTGCTGTTAAGCCAACCCTCACCCATGCAAATCTAAGAATGATCCTAAATAAACAGGAATTCATAGTTAGCTCAGGATGAAGGTTGAGTTACCTAGGTCATCGGTTTGAAATAGTCAGTCTTAAACAGTAAACAACATTATAAAGTAAGAGTGATTTATTTCTTGGTCTGGTCTTATACAAACTCTTTGCACAAGACGCCTCCACTTGCATGTCTACACATGAACGATTCAGGATCACATCGTTTGTACTAAATGCAAAGTGGACCGCATCTAATAGTATTACTAGAATAAGGTACCCAACCTTATTCATATACTATAGACCTTTTTGGCTATCTACTCAAACTTGATCCATTTTATGTCTCTACATAAAATTCAAGTACTCATGTAATATTCATGAATATTAGTTTATTGGATTTAGGCTTTTATAAATGCAATTTACATATTCAATAACATATTTATTGAATAAACCTCAATAGTATCGTTATTTCAAATAGAATATGTTTAATATTACAAACTATGAGTTTTAGGACATACAACCCAACAAACTCCCACTTGGATTAAAACTCCAGTGAGTTTACATATATGTAAATATATACAATGTTGAGTATGAGAGAATAAATACAATAAACTAGGGCATCAAATACCCAATAATTCTTCCACTTTCTCTAGATTTATCTATCTCATAGCCCTTGTCTCGCTAGGTGATCCTTGAACACTTTAGCTGGGAGAGTCTTTGTAAATGGATCAACTAAAAGTTGTCTTCTGAGGCGGTCTGCATGAAGATCAAGTCTCCTCGGTGTACTATCTCCCTAATAGATGGTACTCACTCTCAATGTGCTTTTCGTGCTTATGGCTTCTAGGTTCTTTGGAATTTGCAACTGCTCCACTGTTATCACAATAGAGAGTGATCGGCATGTGCATATTTGGAACCATTTCTAAATCGGTCAAGAATTTTCTAAGCCATACTGCCTTCTTGGCTGCCAAGCACGCAGCTACATACTCTGCTTCCATGGTAGAGTAAACAATACAATTTTTCTTAATACTTCTCCATATTATAGCTCCTCCATTCAGAGTGAATACTGATCCTGAAGTTGTTTTCCTTGAATCCACGTCGGTTTGAAAATCAGAACCAATGTATCTTATAAGGATCAGATCCTTAGCACCATACACGAGCATATAGTCCCTCGTTCTTCGAAGATACTTGAGGATGTTTTTAACGCCAATCCAATGATCATATTTGGGATTGGACGGATATCTATTGACAATTTCAACTACACAGCATATGTCAGGGCGTGTACACAATATGACATACATCAAACTTCCAACTACTAATGCATAAGGAATTCGTTGCATAACATCAACCTCTTGAGGTGTCTTAGGACATTGTTCCTTAGACAAATTAATTCCATGTCTGAAAGGTAACATTCCTCTCTTGGAATTTTTTATTTTATATCTTGACAACATTTTGTCTATATAAGATGCCTGAGACAATGCTAGTGTTCTGTTTTTGCGATTCCGAACTATTTGGATTCCAAGAACATACTGTGCATCTCCCAAATCTTCTATTTGGAATTTCGAGGTTGACCATCTCTTAACATCAACAAGGAATTCTATTTCATTCCAAATAAGCATGATATCATCAACATATAAAACCAAAAAACCTACAGTTTTGTTGATAATCTTCTTATAAACACAAGGTTCGTCAATATTCTGTTCAAAACCATAAGATTTGATCGTAGTGTCAAATCTAATTCCAGGATCGAGACACTTGTTTCAACCCATAAATGGATCTTTTAAGCTTGTAAACTTTTTGTTCTTGACCTTGTTCTATAAACCCCTCTAGCTGAGGCATGTAGATACTTTGTTCAAGATAGGCATTCAGAAAGGTTGTCTTGACATCCATATGTTAAATTTCATGGTCATAAAAAGCTGCGATGGATAAGAGTATTCTAATAGATTTGATCATGGAAATTGGAGAAAAGGTTTCTTTATAGTCTACCCATTCTCTCTGGGTAAACCCTTTTACCACGAGTCCAGCTTTGTAGGTATGTACCTTACCAGCTTGGTCTCGTTTTCTCTTCTAGATCCATTTGAAACCAATAGGTTTTACCCCTTCTGGTTGATCTACAAGTTCCTAGACTAAATTGAAGTACATTGACTCCATTTCGAGGTCTATGGCTTTTATCTATTGATCTTTATCCACATCTTCCATTGCCTACTTAAAAGTCAATGGATCATCTAAGCCACCATCAGGTATGACCTCTTGAGTTTTTGTTAAATCCATGTAATGGTCAAGCTGATGAACATCACTACATTGAGGCACTCTTAACTCTTGAGAAGGATGTGAAGTAGCAGTTTCATGAACAACTCTTGTTGAAAGACCAGTTTGATCAACAACTCTAGTTGATTTTGTTAGGGTTGATGCCCTAAATCTCGTAGGGTCCTATAGTTTGTAAACCTTTTATGAAAAAACATATTTGTGATTAATAATATTTGATATTTTATTCACTTGGTCTATGAAATATATGATATTTTAGTTGTATTAACCACAAACCAATAAACTAACATCCAAGATTATCATTGTAACTTAAACATGTATGTGGAGATATACACGTGGATCATGTTTAAGCGATAATCTAAATAGTCTGTAGTATATGGATAAGACTAGGTTCCTTATCCTGGTGACACTACGAGTATGACCCACTATGTAAGTGTTAAAAATGTTGTAAAGTGCTATAAATGATCTGATCCTGATCATTCATGTATTAGACATGGTAGAGGGGATATTCTATACAAAGAAGTTTGTATAAGACCAAACCATGAAATGTTTAATCTCATTATATAACACCGTTCATAATAGAGACTTTCATTTGACTAGGATGACCATAGGTAACATGACCTTAATCCTGAGTGAGTTGTGAACTCCTGCCTATGAGGGCGGTCTTTTGATTTGTATGGGTGAGAGTGGCCAGATCGCTGACTCAATAAGCCTACTATTTTGGGGATTCGTCTGATTGGGGAGTTGGGAACTCAGCTACACAAGATAGAATTCACTCATTCCTTGAAGCAGGGGTAAGTAGATAAATTGCTCTTTTATGGGCTGATTTAGGGTCTTGAACAATATGACGCCACACTCTTTCTTGGCCAGAGAGGGGTTTAGTCATAGTGGAACTATGATCTATTATTCATTAGAGGGATTAGTGTATTTAAGGAATTAGATGTAACTACAAGAGCAAAATGGTAATTTGATCCAACTGTACTTACGAGTAATTTCTGAAGGGTCATAATACTGTTGATTGGTTATATCCAATGGACACGTAACTATATCTGTAGTGTGAAGAGTGCAATTGTCAGTCTTTAGTAGAGTGCCCGACAGTTAACGGATGGTGGATAATTTGATTAAAGAGTTTAATTAATTATTCACATACCGTTGGAGCTTCAAGCTATAAGTCCATAAGGTCCCCTTGGTAGCTCAAAGGATTTAGTTGAGAATCAATTTTTGGGTTAATTTGAAATGTTCAAATTAATAAGAGAGAATTTAATTATATATGATATAATTGATATAGTGTATTTGATACATTATAGTTTAATTGGAGGAGAAAATATTTGAATATGATTCAAATATATTTTCTATGAATAAGATTCGTAGTTATTAAATTTAATATAAATATGATTTATATTAAATGTCATAAAATAGAGAAAAAGAACTATGATTTATATATTGTATATGATGCAATATTAAAACTATAGGTTATAAATATAATATGATAAGTTGGTTATCATATTTATTTATATTATTAAATATTTAATAATTAATTCCCTTTTTCTCTCTAACCACCCTTAGTGGGAAGTTAATAAGTTTTTGTGGCAAATTAGGATAAATAAAATATGATTTTATTTTTTCCACTTAATTTTCATTACACGATTGAAATCTTCTACACAATTTGCTTGCCTATGCGATAGATTTAGTTCTCTAAACGATTGAGTGTCTTTCTATACGATAGAGAGTTGCTTCCTTCAATCGTCTTCCTCTTCCAAGCCACAAACTGTCTCTAACCAAAATAGTCAGAGCCCACCATTCATGGGTTCAAACATCGAGAATATCAAGGTCACCAAGTGGTAGTGTTCTTTACACTTTTGGATCGTTCGTTTTGGTTGCTATTTGTTCGAGAGGAGTTCATGCTTGTTCGAAGTGTTTGTGACTGTACGACGGATTTACTTGAAGAAAAGTTCTTCAAAGGTATAGTCTATAAACCATTTTTTCTAGTTCAAAAGCATGTTGTAATTTATGTTTTATGCATAATCTATTTGTATTACTGTAAATGTATGCATTCAATCAAAATGGGATTTGGATGATCCGCTTTCACTCAAAGGTTCTCTATAAAACGAGTTCCTTCAATTGGTATCAGAGTCAGGTTGTGTTCTGATTTCCAAATTCCATTTGCTGTATTGAATTTCGTTTACAGTTTCGTCGGTTTTAAGTTCTGCATTGCATTTAATTGTTAAATGTATATGGATGTTGCTGATGGATAATTTTGGGATAGTTGTCTCTGTTTTAGCTTTCTGTTTAAGTTTACAAAAGTTAATTTGTAAGGGCCCCTACATTTTTTGGTATAATTCTTTCAATCGAGTTTGTATTCATTTAAGTTTTTGAGTCGTTCGTGAAGAACCTTCAGACAAAGGTTGCAGTTCATTTCAATGAAGAAGATGAAACTGTGGTCGCATCGTGTAGGTTGAGCTAGACGATCGTTTAGATTTTGCTATGCATTCGTGTAAAGTTGTCTGCATGACCGTGTAGCATCTGCTAAACGATCGCATAGCTAATGCTACACAATCGTGTAAAGTGTTTACTCGATCGTGTTGCGTTGGTTGCATGATTGCGTAAGTGCTCGAGGGATAAATGATCGCATGGTATTTAATACTCGACACAAGGCATGCATGCTAAACAATTGTGTAGACTATCATGCTCGTCGTTTAGTCAGTCACTACACGATCGCATAGTATACAGTACTCGACGCACGCTACTCGATCGTGTAGACTATCATGCTCATCGCATAGTCCAAAGCTACGTGATCATTTACAATCGACGATCGTTGCTTGACGATCAAGGGATTTGTTATATGATCAAGCTGCAAGACTTCAAGGTGAGCGGTTCAAGACCCGATTCATCTATTTCGAACCGGAGGACTCAATCTTTTGTAATGGATTAGCCTTTTCTTTCTGGTTTTGCGATATACTATCCCGGTCCATCAACCTTATTAAATATTCATGCGATGTATGTTTATTATATATGGCACAATGTATGTCATATAGTTTTAAAACCCACCATAGGTTATGCATTTTATTTCATGCACCATTTTATATTATAAGAGTTATAATATATTAGTATGCATGATTAAATTACATAAAGCATGCTCATGCATCATATAATATAAGAGTTATAATATAGGCATGCATCATAGCATATCCATGCATCATTTATATTATAAATGTTATGATATAAGTGTTGGGGTTGATGCCCTAAAGTCTCGTGTCCTGTAGTTTGTAAACAGTATATAAGAACATCTGTGTTGTTAATATATGATATTTACTTCACATTTTGTATTTTGCTCAGTTAATTGTTTTATTTGCTTTATCACAAACCAATAAACATAAAATCCCTGGTTATCTATATGTGACTCAAGCATGTATGTGGTGACATACAAGTAGATCATGTTTTGAGTGATAACCAAAATGGTCTGTATTAAATGGATAAAGGAGGGAAACCTAATCCTCGTAATGCTACGGACTCGGCCCGCTTTGTGGAATGGTCACAAGTTTGTGACTTGTCACAGATGGTCTGATCCTGAATCAAATTAGTGTTGGGGACATGTGAGTAGGGGCGTCCTATACAAAGAGTTTGTATAAGACCTGACACGAAGTGTTAACGTCTTGTTATATAACACCGTTCATGACAGAGACTTCACTTCACTAGGATGACCATAGATAACATGACCTCAATCCTGAGTGAGTTGGGAACTCCTGCCATTGAGGGCGATCTTTGATTTGTATGGGTGCGAGTAGCCAGGTTGCCGATTCAAACCTACCATTTTGGAGATTCGTCTGATTTGGGAGCTGGGAACTCAACTACACAAGATGGAATTCACTCCTTCCCGAGGCAGGGGTAAGTAGATAGATGGCTCCCTTAAGGGCTGATTCTGGGACTTGAACGATGTGGCGCCACACACCTTCTCTTGGCTCGAGAGGTGTTCACACATAGTTGGACTATGTTGTATTGTTCATTAGAGGAATCGGTGGAACTTAAGGAGTGAGATTTACTACAGGGGCAAAATAGTAAATTCCACCAGCTGTACTTACGAGCATCTGTGAAGGGTTATCATACTCACGATTGGTTATATCCGATAGATAGAAAATATATTGTGGTAAGAAGAGTTCGGTTGTGTGGTCTTTAGTGGAATCACTGCAGTTAACGGATGGTGGATCTCATGGCTAAAGAGTTAGTCACTATTCACAGTACCGTTGGAAGCTTCGAGTCACAAGTCCATTAGGTCGCCTTGGGTAGCTTGGATAAGTTGAGAACACAGTGTTTGGGTTAATTTGAAATGTTCAAATTGACAAGAGGAGTTCAATTATATATATATAATTGGATTTGGTTATTATATATGATATAATGGCTAAATATATGAGAATAGCATTATTTTGGAGAAAATTAGATATAAATATGAATTTATATCAAGTAGAGGAGAAAATACTATAGTAGATATATGATATCAAACTATAAGGATATAAATAAAATATGATTATATTTATTAATTAATATTTGATAATTAACGGAATTTATCCACGTTCTGACGAAGGAAGTGGGTTACGATGGTTATGGTAACGGTGGATTAAAAATGAAAATCGTTTTCATTTTCACGGATCGTGCATTCGTATGATCGTCCGTGCCCAAAAGAATTCGTGAAAGCGATCGCGAGAGCCTATACGAATAGAAAGCTCGTCCGTCTAAACGATCGCTGCCTCACGTTTTCTCTAAACGATCGTATACGTTTTTCCCTAAACGATCGTTCAACCTTTCATACACATCATGTAGCTCTTCTATACGATAAGCATTTCCGCTATAACGATGCAGAGTTTCACTCCCACTTGCTTATCGTCTACATGAAGCATTCTCCTCCATTTCTCCAAACCACCCCAAAAGCCCACTCTTTAGGTTTTTGACACTGAGGACACCCAGGTTTCTCTTGTGGTGGTGTCATCCCCACTGCAGTGTTTGTGTACGTTCTGATCGTGCTGTTGTAGTCGACATACCCGCCGGGCATTGGTAGATTCGTTGGAGGGTTTTTCGCTGCTTAGGGTTCAGACGTTCGAAGAGAGTCTTCATCTGATATGAACCCTTTCCTTATTAATTATTGTATTCTGAGCATGCCAATAATTAGGTTTATATGCATAACTATATGTGTTGAATGTATATTGTTTGTGTTTCGGTCACTGTGAAATCAGAGCGATCTGAACACGCTTATGAAACTCTCGGTATGAGATCCTTCAATAAGGTTGTAGGTTGGCATGGAATGTATGTTATAGCTTAGTTTATTACTTTGTTATATAAATGTTATATATTAGTAATGAATAAACATTGCATGAAGCATGACACTACCTTAGATTCATTTATAAGTGTTCTAAATAACTTATGTATGTCTAGCTACCAATGTTGAATGGTTTTAATTGTTTCATTTTTATAAAAGTTTTAATTAATGAAATTAGAATTAAAATAAAAAAATAAAATGTTATATGCAAATCTTAGACTTTAATCATCTTTTAAAAGTGTTTTAAGATTTGATTGAGATAGACCTACGATCACGTTTCTAATGAGATTAGAAATCTAAGTTTAATCTTTTAAATCGGTTTAATAGGATTAAATTGATTATAATAAAAGATTAAATATGTAACAAATGTATCTATAAGGGATCTTTTGTCTAAGGCTGGTTCTGGCTAGGCTAGGATACTTAAGTCGATGGAAACGTCACACCCCTACCTGGGAACCTACTGAAAAGGTGAATTAGATAGATTTGTTACATGCATGCAAATTTGATGAAGGTTTGTTAAAGAGTTTAATAAGACTTGAATCAAACTTGTTTAATCATAAAAAATAAGTGTTGTTTTTTAGCAAATTAAACAACCCACTTAGTTAAAATTAGTAGCCAGATTTTATAAGTTAATGAATCCTAGGTAGAATATTCAGTGGGAGGCAAATGGGATGTATGTTACTTCACTTTATGTCTACACGTTTCTCCCTAAAAGTTCACACAATGAGATCTATCATCGACCTCGAGGCACCTCTAGAGTGTCCCCTTACGGGTGACATTTGGGTAGGTTAATGCCAAGTTGAATGGAGAGAATGTTCATAGTAAGTGAGAGGGGACGTGTGAAAACATATCCCTTAGCCTCTCTCATTATGTTGGATAAATTTTTCGTGCATCGCCTCGTGGCATCGTAGGTGTCTCCCTAAAGGATGGCAGTTTTGCACAACTCTTTATTTAATCTCCAAAAATGGGTAGGGTTGCTTTAGTCTCTTGTCCTAATCGGATTTTCCCTAAGGTTGGCTCATTAGGGTAGGACTCTAGAGCCTAAAATGAGGGGTTATACTTACATAGAATTGTTAAGGATGTTAACAAATTCTTGACCGAACAATGGTGACTATTAAATTCAGTTACATGGAGTTGTTTCTGTCTGATGGTTGAGATTGTCTCATTTTAGTGATGGGGCACTTGATCACCCTACGGTGACTTTTGTCCTGCCTCACTGAAGCATCATTGCAAAATAGATGTCAATTAGGGTAAACTAGACTATTTTGCTAAAACTTGATTGGTTTTCTAAAAGTGGTTTAATGCAAGTAGACTTATTTAAGTTTGTTCATTTTTCAGCAATTTAATATGGCTACCACTACACTTCTTTACTTGCCTTCGATAAACTGACTGGCGAAAATTATGCTAGTTGGAAAAACACCATTAACACGATACTAATCATTGATGACCTTAGATTCATCCTTACGAAGGAGTGTCCTCCTATTCCACCTCTTATTGCTACTCGAAACGTTCAAGAAGTGTATGAGAGCTGGACACGAGTGAACGAAAAGGCCCCAGTGTATATCTTGGTCAGCCTTATTATAGTTTTAGCCAAGAAGCATGAGCCCATGATCACTGCATGCAAGATCATGGAGTCCCTGAGGGGAATGTTCGGATAACCGTCTACGCAGCTCAGGAAGGACGCTCTAAAGTACATCTTTAATTCACGGATGAAGAAAGGGACGTCTGTTCGAGAACATGTTCTCAATATGATGATCCACATCAACGTGGTTGAGATGAACGGGTCAAGCATCGATGAGGCCAGCCAGGTTAGCATTATTCTGGAATCCTTGCCAGAAAACATCCTTCATTTTGTTTGCAACGTTGTTCTGAACAGGATTGACTACAACCTTACAACTCTACTCAATGAGTTGTAGACTTTCCAATCGTTGTTGAAAAGCAAGGAGAAGAAGGTTGGTGAAGCAAATGTTGCTTCATCTTCCAAAAAGTTCCACAAAGGTTTGACCTCTAGAACTTAGTCTACATCTTCTTCCTCCGGCACTAGAAAGTGGAAGAAAAAGAAAGGTGGTAAGTGGAAGGAGCCTGCTAACCCACAGACTGCTACTCCAAGGGGTAGGTAACCAGTGAGGGTTGAAAAAGAAAAGTGTTTCCATTGCAACCAGAATGGGCATTGGAAGTGGAACTGCCCCAGATATTTGGCTGAGAAGAAGAAGGCCAAACAAGGTAAATATGATTTACTAGTTTTGGAAACTTGTTTAGTGGAGAATGATGATTCTACCTAGATTATTGACTCTAAGGCCACTAACCATGTTTATTCTTCATTTTAGAGAATTAGTTCCTGTCGGCAGCTTGGTGCTACTGAGATGACGATGTGAGTTGGAACTAGGTACGGCGCCACAGTTGTGGTAGTGGGAGGTCTCCGGTTGACTTTACAGACTAAATTTCTCATTCTGAATGATGTATATGTAGTTTTTGATTTAAAGAGGAACTTAGTTTTTGTAAAATCTTTGCTTGAATGTAATTATCAACTACATTTTTCAGTTAATAAGGTGTTTATTTCGAAAAATGGTGTTGATATTTTTTTTGCACAACTGAAAAGTAATTTGTATGTACTAAGACCATTAGCAACAAATGCCCTCCATAACATAGAGATGTTTAAGATTGTCGTAACTCAAAATAAAACACTTAAAATTTCTCCTAAAGAAAACATCCAACTTTGGCACCTCAGATTCGGACACATTAATCTCAATAGGATTGAGAGGTTGGTGAAGAATGGACTTCTAAGCGAGTTAGAAGAAATGTCTTTACCTGTGTGTGAGTCATGCCTTGAAGGAAAAATGACTAAAAGGCCTTTTACTAGAAAAGGTCATAGGGCCAAAGAGCCTCTAGAGCTAGTGCATTCAGACCTTTGTGGTTTGATGAATGTAAGAGCCAGGTATGAGTACGTTTATTTAATGTAATATAAGTCCAAATCCTTTGAAAGGTTCAAGGAATTCAAGGCTGAAGTTGAAAATGCATTAAATAGAACGATTAAAACACTTCGATCTGATTGTGGTGGAGAGTTTTTGGATTTTTATTTCCAGAACTATATGATAGAACATGGAATAGTTTCCCAACTCTCAGCACTTGGTACACCTCAGCAGAATGGTGTATCAGAGAGGAGATATCAAACCTTGTTGGACATGGTTCGGTCTATGATGTAACTGTCATACCTCCTCCCAGATTATCCACCTAATCTAGAAAGAGGTGTGAAGATGCTAAACATCATCTCCCCTGATGACATTTAGCATCTTACTAACCAAATTAACCTATGCTTAAATCTGAACAGTTACACAATAATCCTTTTATCTCTTCTTCCTAACAAACTGTTCTTTACTCTTTTAGTTGCCTCTACCTTTTTTGAGAAATCTCTCCACTTCGCACCTACTATGATAGAGCTTCAAATTTCATCCAATAGTCCATTCTCAGACCTTTTACACTTATCAGTTTCATTTTCAAACTAAAAAATTGCACACTTAAATCATTCCTTACACTTTTCTCAATCTGGTTTTTAAACATTGTACCAACCTCAAAATTACAGCTCTTAACTCGTATTCCAGAGCTCAGAATCTCTCCTGGACTACACCTTACTCGAATTTTCAAGTTTTCAAGGCAACCTTCACTATCTTCACGATCTCTTTAGTTTTCTGATTCCAAATCTCTTGAGCAGCCCTAGAATAGACTCACAACTCAATAAGCTTTAATTTGGTTTAAATATGGAAGCTTTTGCATGAGTATTATGGGAGAACCATCACATTCTTCAGACCCTAAGTTTCTGGCCGAAGCTGCACACTTTTTCCTCCGATCAAAGTCCTCCACCCAGCTGCTTGTTTGCCCTACTACGTGGCTTTTTATTTATTTTCCTTATCCTTTGTATCCTTACAAGACTTATTAAGTTAAATTAATTTTAGATTTTAGCAAATTAATCCAAAAATGTTTTTTTTTTTTAAAAAAAAACAAACAACTTCAATACCCCTATCGGCCAACTTGCATTTCCTACAAATTTTGTTCTTTCTTTGCTTGTAACCCTTAGCCAATAGCAAATCATGTTCACTATACAAGTGCCCAATCATGAAAAATTGTTCCAATAATAATATGTATTAATACATTTCTAAAATAACTTGCATTTGTTAAGTAATTTCCAACTTTCATTCCAACACTTAGAATTAGAACTTTCTTAGGTCATATAATCAAAGTTATTCATTTAGGTACATAAGCTCACTTATCTAGGTTGATGCTAAGCATAAACAAGATAAAAAGGGATAAGGGCTTACAAGTCAGTACCCTCTTTTTGTGAATTTCGTCCTCGAAATTCAGCGGAAAGTCATCAAGAAAAAATGAGGATATTTAGCTCTCATTTGTTGTTCGCTTTCCCAAGTTGCTTCTTCCACTGCATGGTTTCTCCATAACACTTTGACTAGTGGAATTGTCTTGTTCCTCAATACCTGCTCCTTCCTAACTATGATTTGTACAAGTTCTTCCACTGCATGATTTCTAAACTCTCGATGATTTTATACAATCTTGATTTATCAAAAAATAGTTTGAAATCAGAGTTTACATACTTATGATTTGTATGGTTTTTATGAAAACCTCTTGATGGTGGAATCAAGGTTGTTGAATGGTTGTGGAAATGGTTTCAAACTACTGATTCTTGTACCCGAGAGATGGTTATTTTCTCGTGCTACTCGAATGTGTTTCAGTAGCATCGCTCAGGCGATTAGGGGACTACCGGGGTCAGATGCGTCCAGAGTATACCGGGAAGTCTAGAGGAAATTGCACCTGTAGCGCCTTCCAGGCTATCAGGGGGCTACCACCGGGGTCAGATGTGGCCACAGTATACTGGGGAGTCCAAAGTAACCTGGGCTTATGGTGTGTATATATGCTTAGCCTGGAGGCAGCTTTGCGTGCATGTATGATCTTATGATTTGGTTTACATTGCGGGGGGCATTCTTTGTCCAGAGTAACCCGCTGTTGTAAACGAGTATTTGGGTACAGAGTTGGTGTGGTTTTCTGATAACAATTGAATGCTTTAAAATGTGCTTATGAGAGTTGATCATGCCACTATTTAACTAGCACGTGTTTGAGATACTATTGAATCTTTTATATTTGGCCAATGTTTTATTGAATGATTTAATTACTTTTATTGATGACTTAGAAAGTGATATATGTTTATATTCAATTACCACTCACTGGGCATTAGCTCATGCTTTCGATGTTTTATGTTTTCCCCCTCAGTTAGCGTTAAAGTTTCGGAAACACGTTGAGTTGTTTACTGCCACACGACAAGAGTCTCCTGCTACATTGTAGGCCTTGCATTGTTGTAGATAGATTGCATATCACAAACCTTACGTGTCATGGGTTTGATCTTGAGTACATGATATGTTAGGAATTGGGACGTTAGATGTCATAGAGAGAAGTGATGTTTAACTTCTTCACACTTCGTTCTAGGTTAGAAGGGAAATCTGGAACGAGGTGTGACAGTAACACCCCGAATTTTATTATATATGTAATTTCAGTCATTTTTATTTGAGGGAATTTTTAAAATTTTTGGACTTAAGTGTAATTGAGGGAATATAATTATTGATGTTGAAATATTCAATTTGGAAATTAATGGATTGACGTTGAAATTATTCAATTGGGAAATTAATGGCAGGAATTAATTTCATTTTGGAAGGGGGTTATGTCACACAAATTTAATTTGAAATTAATTTCAAGAATTAATTTCATTTTGGAAGGGGGTTATGTCACACAAATTTAAGTTGAAATTAATGTCAAGAATTAATTTCATTGTGGAAGGGGGTGAGTTAAATTCTTTGTAAATTGGAAATTTTACGGGAGAAAATGATTAAAAGTTGGAAGTATGGTCTGATTGAAGGAAGAATTTGGAGATTGGAATCTTGAGGGTGGTTGTTGCTCAAGCTTCGTTGGGGAATTAAATTCAAAGATTGATTATTGAAGACTGCCGTTTGGATCGATATCTAAATCTAGTATCGAGGTAAGTAATCTTACTATGAGAATTGCCCACGGGTCAGGCACTAGATATATTCTAGCATGATAGATGAATATTATGACAGAACGATAGCATGATAGACGGATAATATAGTATGACCGATTGTATAAGGATATAAAAGATTTATTTGTGCACGTAGATATCTATATGCTAGCATGAGATGATACTTAATTCCATGAGGTTGTATTTGATATGAGGATATTGAGGCATATATGTATGTTGTAGAGCCATGATGTTGAGGTGTATATGTATGTTATAGAACCATGTTGTGATGCTTGTGATGTTGAGACTATGATAGTATCCTTACTGATTATTTAGTTGCCCACTAGATGTTGTGTTTCCTTCAGGATTCATCAGATGTTGCGTTTACTTCAGGATTTACCAGAGATTGTGTTTCCTTCCGGATTCACCAGGGGTTGTGTTTCCTTCAGGATTCACCAGGGGTTATGTTTCCTTCNCTTCGAGATTCACCAGAGGTTGTGTTTCTTTCGGGATTCACTAGGGATTGTGTTTCCTTCGGGATTCACCAGGGGTTGTGTTTCCTTCACGATACACTAGGGGTTGTGTTTCCTTCGGGATTCACTAGAGGTTGTGTTTCCTTCGGGATTCACTAGAGGTTGTGGGTCCTACGGGACTTACTAGAGATAGTGGGCATACTTAACTACAGTAGGATAGAAATCCGTTTATCATGCATGTATATGTCTCATGAGGACTAGAGCAGTTTATATGTTCCACCAGAGGTAGGCATCTTGAGGACATAGATGCCTAGCCTGACCCCAGTAGTGGGATTACTTACTGAGTATTTTATACCCACCCTTTCTCATGTTCATGTTTCAGGTAAGGGTAGGGACATGCTGGTGAATGATAAGAGGAATCCATGAACGAGCCACTGAGGTCCATTTTTAATACTTTCGCTCATGTTTTAAGAATTATTTTATGTTTTTAACTTTCGATCTTGACATTTGAAACTTATCGTTTGATATTTTTTTTTAGACTTATTTATTTCAATTTATGACTTATGGGTACCCTATCATTTGATTTCAATATTTGAATTTAATGAAGATCTTTTAAGTACCTTATTTATTTAGCATTTATTTCACTATAAAAAGGATTTCATTTTAACTTTCATGCATGCATGTGTTTACTAACGGCCTAGCTTGAGTCCTAGGAAGTCGGGTCGTTATAGTTGGTATCAGAGCCATGTTTTGGGTTCTATAGGCTGACTTACTATGTAAGTCCAGATTATCCCTATGGCCCATGAACGGATTCCTCGTCATCACCAGGTATATCTTATCAATTAAAAGTTTTATGGTAGTTGTGCGTTATAATATTTGTTTAGCTTAAATGCACTAGTTATATTCTAATGCTAGGTCAGTGACTCGTTAGAAGTTATTATAAACGGATTATTCGGGTATGACACTACAAAAGGAGAAAAAAAAATTAAGAGGTTTCTTGGCACTAGTTTATCTCATGGAAATTCTGTTAGAGACGAACAAATATATACCTCAGTTCAGAGATCTTAAAAGATTGATGAAACTACGTAGAGTTACGACAGTTTAGGAATAAAGATATGTATATGTTTAAGCCAAGGAATAAAATTGTCTAGATAAGAATTCATTAAGGACTAGTGTTATGTTTCTTTTTGTTGAGTAGTGCAATTGGTGTTAGTACAAATAAATTCCTTCATAGGCCACGTACTCAAGTATAAGGTTAAAAGTTGTTTTATGGATAAGAAGGAGAAAAAGAAGAGACTATGGATTAAAGGTTCTGAGATATTAAAACCAAACTTTTTTAGAGGAATTTTGGAAATGATTAATAAGTCATAATCACTTTGGTAATACTACGACTTGATGGACTAGGTAAAGTATGTGTAGTGATATGAAGAATTCTTTTGGAATATCTAGCTAAGTTGATGTCATTAAAGGAAGCTGAAATAGTTAGACATGAGTTTAGACTTAAAGGAGATAAAGCAAAGTGTTATTTGTTTGGGTTGAAGGATTATTTTAGAGTACCTAGATTAATTAAATCCATAACCTTATTGTGATAAGGAGATCAAAGTTGGACAAATTTGAACAAATTAAAGTCTTTTGGAGTTTAAAAGCATGAAAATTGGCAAAGGAGAATTCTAAAAGATAAAAATTCTTAGTGAAAGAGATAAGACTTATGAGGAGTTAAGTAAAATATACTTTAGTAAAGAGATTATGTTCCACTTGGAATGTGGGAAAAAAAAGTATGCAAGAAAGTTTACTCTTTTGGAAAGAGAAAGGAATTTAATGTGTTCAAAACTCCTAGTTATGTATGGTTTGGATGCATGGATATGAGGGGTTACAATGAATTTGTTTCGGTGTAAAAGAAAAATATCTCATTATCATGTGGAACTTTAGGAGAATATGAGTTGGATGGAAAGATAGCTTACATAGGTGATCGGTATGGAACTTTTTTTAACACAAGAATCTGTTACCAAAATAAAAGTTTGAGAAAGGATAAGCTAAAATGGAGTTACTAGTAACAGTACATGTTCAAGAATTATTGACATGGTATGTTGAGGTTTCATTAGTTAAGAGGTAAACCATTGAGGGCATTAGTAAGATTTAAGGGATTTTGATGTAGTGTGCAAGTTCGAAACATGAACTAGTAAGACCATTAATTTGATTGAAAAAGGAAATTAATCCAGCTCGAGGTACACAAAAGTGGTATATGCACAAAAGTAAGTAAGTTGAATCTTCCAATATCACCATTGTCATAAGGGATAGATTGGTAATAAAGTTGAGTTGATAACAAGAAGTTGCTATAGGTGGGTTTGGAGCAGTATAGGATAGTACGTTTTCCCTTGCATGGGCAATGAATTAATTAGCTCTAGGGAGTACAAGTAATTCAAGCTATGACTTATGAATCAAGAAGGTTTTATCGTAAAAACTAACTTCAGGGATCAATTAAGGTTATGGAAATGTGTTATTAATTGACTGATGCTTTAGCATCTAGGAACTTCAAAACCTCATTTTCAGAGGGAATTTTAGACTCATCCGCTAATGATATGTGATTGTTTTAAGGCTAAAGGATAATATGAGGATTGACTCAAGCAAGTTTTATAGCCCATGACAGTATAGAGCCTCATGATGCGTTTCTTACGAATGTGAGACTTAATTAGACAGAGTTATTCTCAGACATGTAGACCCTAAGAGAGACATCACAGTCGACGCTTCTAGAGTAGAAGTAGTATTCAGTTGAGCAGATTTGTTCTGGTACGTATCTTTAGATGACGCATTATATAACATGACTAGTTTCTCCACTACACATGAAGTTTTCACTGTGACAGAATGGTAAGCTCAGATATATATGTCTTTAGTGGATAAGATTTTCTTAAGCTCATGACCGTTTTCATAGTTCTCAACTTGAATGTATTAAAAAGTATTGTTGGTTTTTAGGATCTTAAGTTTCATAGTTATATATGAAAGGGGTTGTCACAACTCTTTTGATACTAGTTTCAACCATGTCAAACAGTGACGCTCATTTTACATCTAGTTTTAGAAAAGTCTCCAGTTAGCATTGGGTACTCGATTGGATTTTAGTACAACTTTTCACCCACAGACTGATAGTAAAAAAGAACGTTTGAACCAGACATTGGAGGATATGTTGTGCACTTGTGCATTAGAGTTTTCAAGTAGTTGAGACTCTCACCTGCATTTGATGGAATTCGCATAATAACAGTTATCCAGCTGCCCTTGGCATGTCACCGTTTAAAGCCCTTTATGGGAAGAGTTGTAGGTCTCCTATGTATTGAGATGAGGTAGAAGAGAGGAAATTGCTAGGATCTGAGCTAGTGCAATCCACAAATGAGGCAATACAAAAGATCAGGGCTTATATGCAAACAACTCAGAGAAGACAGAAAAGCTACATCGACGCGAGACGTAAGGACCTAGAATTTGAGACTGGTGATAAAGTATTCTTAAAGGTGGCACCTATGAAGGGTGTTCTGAAGTTTGGAAGGAAAGGGAAGCCGAGCCCGAGGTTCATTGAACTTTTCGAGGTCTTGGAGCGAATTGGTCTCGTAGCTTACCGATTGGCATTGCCTCCATCACTTTCTTCAATTCATAATGTCTTCCATGTTTCGATGTTGAGAAAGTATATAACAGACCTGTCCCATATAGTTGACTTTGAGCTCTTGCAGTTGAATGACAACTTGAGCTACGAGGAGTAACCTATAGAGATTCTCACTAGAGAGGTAAAGACATTGTGCCGCAGGAAGATTGCATTTGTGAAAGTGCTGTGGCAGAATCACCAGTTCAAGGAGGCTACCTAGGAGCAAGAGGATGAGATGAAGGCCCAGTATCCGGAGCTTTTTCAGGAATGAACTTTCGAAGACTAAAGTTCTTTAAGGAGGGAAGAATGTAACACCTCGAATTTTTATTATTTATGTAATTTCAGTAATTTTTATTTGAGGGAATTTTTGGAATTTTTGAACTTAAGTGTAATTGTGGGAATTTAATTATTGATGTTGAAATTATTCATTTTGGAAATTAATGGATTGACGTTGAAATTATTCAATTTGGAAATTAATGGATTGGTGTTGAAATTATTCAATTGGAAAATTAATGGCAAGAATTAATTTCATTTTGGAAGGGGGTTATGTTACACAAATTTAATTTAAAATTAATGTCAAGAATTAATTTCATTTTGGAAGGGGGTTATGTCATACAAATTTAATTTGAAATTAATGTCAAGAATTAATTTCATTGTGGAAAAGGGTGAGTTAAATTCTTGATGAATTGAAAATTTGACGGGAGAAAATGATTAAAAGTTGGAAGCAGGGTCTGATTGAAGTAATAATTTGGAGAATTGAATCTTGAGGGTGGTTGTTGCTCAGGCTTCGTTGAGGAATTGAATTCATAGATTTATTATTGAAGACTGCCGCTTGAATCAATATCTGAATCTAGTATCGAGGTATGTAATCTTACTACTAGAACTGCCCATGGGCCAAGCACTAGATATATGCTAGCATGATAGATGAATATTATGATCTAACGATAGCATGATAGACAGATAGTATAGTATATTCATGTATCGTTGGAGCTTTGAGCAACAGGTTCATAAGGTCCCCTTAGTAGCTCAATGGATTCAAGTTGAGGATCAGTTCTTGGTGTTGATTTGAAATATTCAAATTGACAAGAGGTAATTCGATTATATATGATATGATCAGTATGGTGTATGAAATACATCAAGTGGAGGATTAATGTAAATGAGATTTACATTAAGTGCCATGAAATAGAAAAAGAGCTATGGTTTGTATGTTTCATGAGATGAAATATTAAAACTATAGGTTATAAATATAGTAGATAAGTTGGTTATCATTTATATTTATAATAATATTATTTATTGGATAACTATCTCTTTTCTCTAATAACCAATTCAGTGGGAGGTTATTGGTGGTTTCATGGTAACTGTGAGATAAAAGAAAAAATGTTTTCCTAATTTTAGAAAGAAAATTAAAGTTTTGCAAAATTGTTGTTTTGAGATTTCCTCCATTAGAAAATACTCACAGGAAGTAGTCAAGTAAATTAGATTTACTAAGCAAACAGCTTAGAGTTGCTAAACGATCGTGGAGTGTTTGTAGGCGACAAACACTCAGCTAAGCAATGAGCTAAACGATCAATGAGCAATCGCTTAGTTTTTCCTAAATGATTGGGCATCGACCTATAGAATAGGCACTTCCATCTCCCACTTGCTCAATCGTTTACACGATTGTGTTTCCTCTTACTTTTTGCCTCAGACCAAGTCCATAAAGAGCCCACCCTCTGGATTCTCACACCAAGAAAACCAGGGTAGCCTTCTTGGTGGTGTCATACTCAACTTAACACTGTCAAGGTTCTTGTGGAGGCCGTTCGTGTTATTCGGGGTGTTCGTGACAAAGGCGATCGCTTAGTTCAAGTGCGCGGTGTTCGTCAGTGTAGCGGTCGTGTTGGACGAGCGTTCGCGTGTAGCTGTGTTGCTATGATCAAGCGTTCGTGATCAAGGAGCTTTGTGATGAGTCGACTAAAGTGTGTTGCTCTTGTCCTTGATCTGTTGTATATCATGCTGTAATTTCTGTATTTAATGCATAACCATATGTTTCCATTTTGATTGTAATTGTAAAGTTCATATACGATTGTAATTTGGAATGATCTTTCCGCTGCTCATGGAAATCCTCGTGTTTGATTTCCTTCATCTCGATTTGGAATATAAGGTTTGATACTGCAATCAAATCTTATGGCTTTGATCAGAACATTGATGAGCCTTGTGTCTATAAAAAGATCTTCAACAGTTCAATAGTTTTCCTAGTGTTATATGTAGATGATATCCTACTCATTGGGAATGACGTAGGCTTACTTACTACAATTAAGAACTGGCTTATGACCCAATTTCAAATGAAATATTTGGGAGATGCTCAATTTGTTCTTTGTATTCAGGATATGATCACTGAATAGCCGTCAAGAACATCATCAAGTATCTACGGAGAACAAGGGACTACATGTTTGTGTATGATTCTAAGGATTTGATCCTTACAAGATAGATGGACTCTGATTTTCAGACTGATAGGGATTCTCGAAAATCCACCTCATAATCAATGTTCACTTTTAATGGAGGGGCTGTAGTATGGCGAAGCACCAAGCAAGGGTGCATCGCGGACTCCACCATGGAGGCAGAGTATGTAATGGCTTGAGAAGCTGCTAAGGAGGTCGTTTGGCTCAGGAAATTTCTGATTGATCTGGAAATTGTTCCAGACGTGCCAAAGTCCATCATGGTGAATTCTCATGAGCCTAGGAGCCATAAGCACGGCAAGCACATTGGGTGGAACTACCATCTCATCTGAGAGGTTGTGCATCGAAGGGACATGATTGTCACGAAGATAGCTTTGGAGCACAACATTGCTCATCTATTTACGAAGGCCCTCACAGCTATAGTGTTTGAAGGTCACCTGTAGAGTATGGGTCTATGAACAGACCATGGCTGGACTAGGGAAGTGGGAGATTTTATACTGGGCGTATTATGCCCTAGTTTATTATTTTGTGTACTTATAATTTGATTATCTTCTACACTCCACTAGCTTTAGAACAAGTGGGAGATTGTTGGGGTTGATGCCTTAAATCTCGTAGGGTCCTATAGTTTGTAAACCTTTTATGAACAAACATATTTGTGATTAATAATATTTGATATTTTATTCACTTGGTCTATGAAATATATGATATTTTAGTTGCATTAACCACAAATCAATAAACTAACATCCAAGATTATCATTGTAACTTAAACATGTATGTGGAGACATATAGGTGGATCATGTTTAAGCGATAATCTAAATGGTCTGTAGCATATGGATAAGGCTGGGTACCTTATCTTGGTGACATTACGAGTATGGCCTGCTTTGTAGGTGTTACAAATATTGTAAAGTGCTATAAATGATCTGATCTTGATCGTTCATGTATTAGACATGCGAGTGGGGATATTCTATACAAAGGAGATTGTATAAGACAGGACCATGAAATTTTTAGTCTCATTATATAACACCGTTCATAATAGAGACTTTCATTTCACTAGGATGACCATAGGTAACATGACCTTAATCTTGAGTAAGTTGTGAACTTGCCTACGATGGTGGTTCTTTAATTTATATGGGTGAGAGTGGCTAGATCGCCGACTCAACAAGCCTACCATTTTGGGGATTCGTCTGATTGGGGAGCTAGAAACTCAGCTACACAAGATTTAATTCACTCTTTCCTCGAAGCAAGGGTAAGTAGATAAATTACTCCTTTAAGGGCTGATTCCAGGTCTTAAACAATGTGGCACCACACCCTCTCTTGGCCAGAAATGGGTTTAGTCATAGTGAGACTATGATCTATTGTTCATTAGAGGGATCGGTGGTACTTAAGGAGTTAAATGTAACTATAAGAGGAAAATAGCAATTTGGCCCAGCTGTACTTACGAGCAATTTGTGAAGGGTCATCACTGTTAATTGGTTATATCCAATGGAGACAGAAATATATCTGTAGTGTGAAGAGTGCAGCTGTTAGTCTTTAGTGGAGTGCTCGACAGTTAACAGATGGTGGATAATGTGATTAAAGAGTTTAATTAATTATTCACGTACTGTTGGAGCTTCAAGCTACAGGTCCATAAGCTCCCCTTGGTAGCTTAAAGGATTTAGTTGAGAATCAATTTTTGGGTTAATTTAAAATGTTCAAATTAATAGGAGGAAATTTAATTATATATAATATAATTAAATTAATTAAATTATATATGATATAATTGACATAATGTATTTGATACATTATAATTTAATTGGAGGACAAATATTGGAATATGATTCAAATATATTTTCTATGAATAAGATTCATAGATGTTAAATTTAATATAAATATGCTTTATATTAAATACCATAAAAAAGAGAAAAAGAACTATGATTTATATATTATATAAGATGCAATATTAAAACTATAGGTTATAAATATAATATGATAAGTTGGTTATCATATTTATTTATATTATTAATTATTTGATAATTAATTCACTTTTTCTCTCTAACCACCCTAGTTGGAAGTTAATAAGTTTTTTGTGGCAGATTGGAATAAATAAAATATGATTTTATTTTTCCACTTAATCTACGTTACACGATTGAGATCTTCTACACAATTTGCTTTAGAGCCTATGCGATAGACTCAGTTCACTAAACGATTGAGATTTTTTCTATGCGATAGAGAGTTGCTTCCTTCAGTCGTCTTCCTCTTCCAAGCCACAAACTCCTTCTAACCAAACTAGCCAGAGCCTACCACTCTTGGATTCTCACACTGAGAATACCAAGGTCACCAAGTGATAGTGTCCTTTACACTTTTGGTTCATTAGTTTTGGTTGTTGTTCGTTCGAAAGGAGTTCGTGGTTGTATAAGGGATTTACTTGAAGAAGAGTTCTTCAAAGGTATAGTCTCTAAACCCTTTTTTCTAGTTCAAAAATATGCTGTAATTTATGTTTTATGCATAATCTGTTTGTATTAGTGTAAATGTATGCATTCAATCAAAATGGGATTTGGATTGTGCGCTTCTACTCAAAGGTTCTCTATAGAACGAGTTCCTTTAGATTTATCTATAGTTTCTCTAAACATCTCATTTAATACTAGTTTATTGTGAGGTTGATGATTCTTTATGTGGTCCTCCACTAGGAATGTTGCATTTGTCGATACAAATACCTTATGTTACTGAAGATCGTAGAAATAACCACCTTTTGTCTCTTTAGGATAGCCTAAAAATATGCATATTTTCGAACGGCGTTCCAATTTCTTTGGGTTCTGCACTAATACATGTGTTGGACATCTTCAAATCCTAAAGTGACGTAAACTACCTTTATGTCCTCTCCATACTCGTTTCTAAAACACTTTTCGAGGGAACCATGTTCAAAATATACATAACAGTCTCTACTGCATATCCCGAAATAGAACTACGTAACTGAGTATAACTCATCATTGATCAAACCATGTCCAACAAGGTTCTATTTCTTCTTTATGCTACACCATTCTATTGAGGTGTACCAGGGGTTGTGAGTTGAGACTAAATTCCGTGTTCTATCAAATAGTCCTGGAATTTTAAGTCCATATACTCACTACCTCGATCTGGTTGGAGTGTTTTAATCTTTTTACCTAATTGATTCTCAACTTCTGCCTTATATTCCTTGAACTTTTCAAGTGTTTCAGACTTATGACACATTAGGTAAATATAGCCAAATCTTGAATGATGATCTATAAAGCTGATGAAATATTCATACCCTCATCGGGCTTTAACATTTATCGGACCATAGAGATCTGAATGTACAAGCACTAAAGGTTCTTTGGTTCTAAGACCTTTTCCTGTAAAAGATCTTTTGGTCATCATACCCTCAAGACAAGACTCACATGGTGGTAGAGTGTCATCTTTTAACTAATTTAGAAGTCCACTCTTAACCAATCTCCTAATCCTATTGAGATTAATTTGACCAAGTCTTAAGTGCCAAAGATAGGCATTAGGATAAATTTTTCGTTTCTTGGTTTAAGTTTCAATTGTTTTAAACATCTCTATATTCAAAACAAACGTTAGTCAGCTTTAACATATATAAGTTATTTTCTAGTTTTTCCAAACATATTTCAATACCTTTTGAAATAATGAACACTTCATTATATTCAAAAGAGAATTTATACTTTTGTTCTAGCAAACATGAGATAGATATTAAATTCCTTCTCATGGAAGGAATGTAATAAACATTTTCTTGCAAAATGAATCTATCTTCAAGAAAAAGTACCCCTCTTCCTATTTAGGGGGTTGAGGTGAGGATGAGCCGACCGATCCTAACATCATTTATGAGGAGCCAGACTTAGTCAACTACACTCGCGAACGATTTATGCGCTAACTGAACTTGCTTCATATCTCCCACTACTTTAGCTGAAACAACCTTCCAGTCCCTACCTTAAAGGTCGTTTCGCCTTCTGTTAGCTATCTCCAGGAACTAGTTTCCTAAGCGAAAACACATATATGGTTAGCGGCACCTAAATCTAATATCCAACTTAATTTATCATTTTCCACTAAACATGTCTCAATGACAAGCAAATCATATTCACTTTGTTGTCCTTTTTTTGTTTCCTCATCTATGACATTCAAAATCTTTTGATTTGTAGATGAGTTAGGAGATAGAGGTCAGTCCTCTGTTGAAACAAATTTTAAATCATCATCTGCTAGTATTATGTTATTTTTTGATATTGAATGATTAAGACCGTTATTTTTATTGGAAGCGGGTGATTTTGAAGAAGTCGACATGCTGAAAATATAAACAAATTCTAATTAGTAAATTTCTTTCAAATCCAATCATGTTTTAGAAAAGTAATAATGTACCCAAATTTCATTATTTTATTTGCAATGATACTTTAGTGAGTTAAAATAGATGCTACCAAGGGGTAGCCAAATACTCCTTCACTGAAGTAAGACATTCTTGACTAAATACTAATTCTAGAATAAATAATATTCCTATAGTCATTTAGTTACCATTTTTGTTCAATAACTTGCTAACACATAGTAATTCTCGTAAGTGTAACCCTCTATTTTCAGATCTTAGAGGTTGGCCCCAACGATGCTACCGAATTGGAGAGTCAAGATTGGGAATCAATCTAATCCTATCCATTTCTGGAGTTTGAGTTGTTCTGAATCCAATGTTACAACCCTCCGAGGGGATAGCTATCGTAAGATGACTAGCGTACTTTGCATAAAGTTGACAAGCAAGTGCAACATAGAAATCCCACGATCCAACCTAATGGAAGAGACAGCAAGACATGTTGACACAGATTCTTCATACTATGAACTACTTCCCTATTCACCTTGTTATTGACCCATGCAAACACTTCCTGAATGGAGGTCACTCCCAAGGTGACACGAAGCTGAGCATGAATCTCACGGTGTAAACTCTTAGGGATGTCAGAGCTAAGAACAACATATTGTATATGTTATTAATCTCCCATTGAAGTGTTCTATTTGTTTTAGGTAAACATTTACTTTGGTATATTTTGGCTAATAAAACAACCTAAGTCTAGGTGATTATCCAAGTATAACATTTATATTTGGATTTTAACCTACGATGACTAGGTGATAAACCAGTTTTAAAATCTCACATCACTCACGCTTGCTCATAAAATCGGGTTAACAACGCTCAATTATTTGGTTATAACCCCCAGGTAGAAGGTAGTATGTAAACCGTCAACTTAAATACCTCTAGCCTTAGACAGGATAATAGATTGGTTGAGTTTGTAACCAAAGTTTACAAGATAACGACCTATTTTAACTATTAAAACAAGTTGTTATTTCTTGACTTAAGTGAGCATACTTCTTATCTTTGTTATGGATTTTAAATGTCTAACCCAATTTTTATAACAATTATAAAAGAATAGACATGCTAATCACCCATAATATTCATCAAATATTTCGGGATTTAATATAACACTTTATATTAAATACTTGAAACCCTAAAGATGCATATTATATATTATAACTCTTTATAACATACTTCCAATGCATCTTACATGCTTCCTATGATGAGATTTTAAATCTACATGGCATACTATATGCACATACAAGATTTACTTAATTATAGCATACATTAACAATGCATAAATAATTAAATACACAGTGATATGGACCAGTTTTGGCATTTCAAACAAACAATTAGCCTAAATTATTACAATAATAATTATAAAAAAAATAGCTTCAAAAGGCTTCTGGTCTTCACGAACCAACCCGAACCACTCGAACCGGATCTTCAAGGTACCAAAATAGGTTGAACCGCTCAAAATGGGGTTGAACTGAACCTTCTAGACCCAAACTGGCTAAACCGGTTCACTTGAACCGCCGGCTAAGTTGCGTGCACACTTTCTGGGCTGGGATGAGCAACATTGCAATGCTTTATCCTAGCGTGGAATTCNCCGGCTAAGTTGCGTGCACACTTTCTGGGCTGGGATGAGCAACATTGCAATGCTTTATCCTAGCGTGGAATTCTATTCAGAATTCTATTTAGTCTTCTTAGTCTTCTTATGTGGAATTCTATTTAGTATAAAATTTTTTGTTAGCAAAGCTTCCCCCCACAAATTGTGAGGTAAAGTTGAACTATTTAACATGCAATTAACTATGTCTTTTAAAGTTTGGTTCATTCTTTCAGCTACACCATGTTGTTGTGGTGGATAAGGTGTTGTAGTTTGATGGATTATGTCGTTAACTTCATAGAATTCCTAAAGTGATGATGATTCATATTCACCACCTCTATCTGATTTGAGCACTTTTACTTTTTTCTCAAGTTGATTTTCAACTTCTACCTTATATGTTTTTAAAACATTAAAGGTTTCATCTTTATTATGTAATAAATATATATAACAATATTTACTACATTCATCAATGAATGTGACAAAGTATCTCTTACCACCTCATATGGGAGTACTTTCCATGTCACATACATCACTATGGATTAAATCAAGTAACTCATTGCTTCTTTCCATAGATGAAAATGACTTTCTAATAAACTTTGATTCAACACAAACTTCACATTTATGTCTATTATCAATGTTAAAATTCGACAATAGTCCTAAGTTTACCATTCTATTTAAAGAACAATAGTTGACGTGTCCCAATCTAGAATACCATACATCACACAACTCAACAATATAAATAGAATAGTTGATATTATTATTATTCTTTGGCAATTGTGCTAGTACATTCAATTTGAACATGTCATCACTCAGATAGCCTTTTCCCACATATATACCCCCATTTGTCAAAATAAATTTATCTGACTCAAATACAAGCTCGACCGCATTTTTGTTAAGTAGGGTTCGTGACACTCAATTCGTTCGAATCTCTAGCACATGCCATACGTCATTAAGGATAAGTATCTTTCCAGAAGTGCATTTCATCAGGGCCTTTCCCTTGCCTTCCATTGAGGTAGTTGAAGCATTTTCCATGTATAACTTACCATTGCCATCTAGCTTCTCATATGTAATGAACAATGACTTGTCCTTAAAAAATTTCCTAGTAACACCAATATCAATCCACCAACCTTTGGTGTCTGGAGCCATATTTACCTCAGAAATAGTTATTTTCTATGACATTGGCTTCATTGTTGGAACTTTATCCCTTCTTGTGCTTGCACATTGCAGTAGTATGGCCATTCTTACCATAAACCCTACAACTACCTCGAATGCCCTTGCTAACATCATTACATGACCCATGATTCACATTTTTCTTCTTGAAATTCTGCTTCTTGGGTTTATGTTTTGAAGCTTCAGCAATGTGAGCATTGGCTTAAACTCTAGTGGAGTTTTATCTCCTTTTCTGTTATCCTCTTCTATACTAAGTTTTATCATGAGGTTCTCCACGATTAACTTCATTCGTTTGTGTTTGAGATAGCATTTAAAGTCCTTCTAAGGAAAAGGCAACTTCTCAATCACAACAGCATCTTGGAATAGCTCACTGATGTCCAATCCTTCACTTTGCAAATCATTTATGATAATTTTCAATTCTTCCATCTGATTGACTACCAACTTGGTATCAAACATTTTATAATCTAAGAATTTTCCCACAAGGAATTTCTTAGTACCAACATCTTCTAGCTTGTACTTCTTGCCTAGGGCTTCCGACAATAGTTTTGATGTATTGTAGGCATTGCAATAGACATTAGACAAAGTGTCCTCAAGACCACTAAGTATATAATTACGATACAGGAAATTCGAATGCATCCATGCTTGCTTTGCAGCTTCTACTTCAGGAATTACGACTTCTAGTGAGGTAATTGTGCAATCTTCCTTGAAAATATGAGCAAGATTTAATGTGGTAAGATAGAAGATCATCTTCTATTGCCATCTCTTGAAATTATCTCCCTTGAACTTCTCTGATTTTTTATCATGAGGTTTGATAATAGTCGATCCATTGATGGTAGAAATAGTGACATTGGTGGAAGAGTTTGCTGTCGTCTGTTCAAATATACGATTTGTCTTCTGATTGTTGGTGAAAATGGTATATATAGAATTGAATACACTAGCAAACTGATAACACCTCAATTATTAGAAACAATACACTCAATGTATAATATTCAAACTCAAATGAAAGTTAAATGGTGTAACAAGGCTTAGATATGAAAATAACAAAAGATTTAAAAGAACTTAAAAACCTTTGGAGACTCAAAATGTAGTCGAGGCATGCTTCTGGTATGTTTTTTCCTGAAATAATTATTCACTTTGCACGGGCTACAAGAAGACGACAGTGATCATATCAATAGGATACAATAACTAACTCCAGTAAAACTACAATCTTGAACTACTTAGTTTGGCAAAACTCTTGGGTACTTGCTCTCAAATCAACTCAAGAACAAAAGAAAGGAAAAAAAAAAAAGGAGAGAACTCTTCAATTTGGAATGAGATATTACAAATGAAGAACCAAGTTGCTATTTATAGACTAGAAACTTGGTGTAACACCCAAACCTTCACATGATTCTTTAGGTAGAGAGAGGAACTCAAAATTCAAGCCTTGGAAGGAGAAGAAACCTAAGTATCTAAAATTATACCTTAGAATAAGTAAAAGTACTTAAGAAAACCCGAGGAAAGAAGTGGTTGTGTTGGAAGACCATGCGTTGAACTATGCATTAAGGGAGGAAGTTAAGGTTGAAGGCATAAGGGAAGATTGATGGGTGCATAAGGGATTTAAGGGAGAGAAGTTGGCTAAGTGTGGGACAATATAGGACACTACAAGAGGAAGAAACCCTAAAGAACGTAGTGTTGGATGCATAGATATAGTGTTGGACATATAGAAAGCCATGTGGGTGCATAGATGGGCACATGTTTGGAGGAAAGTAAGGTAGAGAGGATCTATGACTATGCCTTTAAGTGTGAAAGGAAGCTATGTTTTGAGAAGAAGATAGAAACCAAGGAAAAAGGAAGAAAAGGAAAGTTGGATGCATTGGCTTAGGGTTGGCGCATAGGGGGACCTTGTGGATTCCATTTTTAGGGCTATGAAGTGCAAAATGGAAGCACAAGATAAACCCTTAGGAAAGAATTACACCAAGGAAGCTCAAGAACCCTAGTTGGGTGCATACATAGGAGAAAAAGTGTAGGTTGGGTGCATACTTTAATTATGAGACAAAGAAAGAAGCTATGCTATGAGATGAAAGGCAAGTTGGGAGAATAGCTAGGGAATCATGCATTGATCACCTCATGGACACATAGGAGGAGCTTGTTGGACGCATATAGGGTGATTGGTGAAGCAAACATGCACCCAACATAGCTAGCACGCATTGATTTGAGTAAACTTAGGGAGCAAGGTTGTATTAACAGCAAAGTGAGGTACGTGGCTCAACCAAGGGAAGTTTTGGCCGAGCCAAGGATGAGGTGGGCGCATAGTAGGACATGCAAAAGGTCAGGATGACACATCCGAGGTAGTTATGCGTTGGCATGTGCATGATGAAGACACTTAAGCACTACATACAAGGAGGAGGTGTCAAGGGGAACGCATTGAACCTTGCATAATGTTGACACATAAACATAACATGCAATTGTGGTGTCATGCGTTGGAAGCATAAGAAGGGTGACAAGGATCCCTTTTGGATGCCTATAAATACCCGAGGAGACTTCATTTCATTTCACAACTCAAAATATCATCAATAAGATTTAAAAATAGAGAAAATTAGAGAGAATTGAGGAGCTCAGGGAGGGAGATACGTTGATGAAGGGCTACCATGCATTGATCAAGTTTGTCTTGCATTGAAGGAGAGTTCCATGTGGCAATCAATCTGCAGGAAAGTGACCCCTTACGCCTATAACTGTCATGGTTTGTCCTAAGGTGTAGATTAGCATTTGTTGGGGTTGGTAAGATAGGGCTAAGTATAAAAAGTTATTCTAAAATTGTTTTAGCCCTAGAATATAGGATTTTAAGTTGCTTCATGGATTAACATAGATTCAGAATCAGGGAGGAACTAGGGAAGCGAGAAAAGCTCAAGAAAGAGAATCTCCAGCGGTTAACTGTGAGTGGTTTTATTTTCAATGTTTTAGTTGTACATACATATATGATATTGTATATATATGTATGTTTGGTAAAGTTGGCATGATTGGGAAATGTGTCTTCTTGGTTTAAATCACTTGTTTTCCGTTGTTTTACTTGAATGCTTGTTTACCCTTGCTTTTGCTTAATAGCACGTTTATAAGGATTTTACTAGAAACTAGAATTATATCTTGGATAAATGTTAGCGTGTCTCGAGCATGTATAATGGGATTTTGTCAATATGTGCACATTCGGCGGGCCATATTAGGTACTAGGATTGTTTCCTTGCACTTGCGTTTTAGGTTGGCCTGGACAACCTGAAAAACACATGATCATGCCAGTATTATCTAGCCTATCAGAATGGGGTGTTTATGTCTTATTTCTTGACATTGTTTATGATTGTTGCTTGTGAAATTATTTCAAAACGAATTACTAAAAGAAAAACTTAGTTTCTTTAAAACATTACCACTCACTGATCTTCTAGCTCACGTTTTTCAATATTTTGTTCCCCTTCCCCCCTCCTCCAATAGGAGGTTCTGGAAGTGCCACTCGAGGTTAGGATTTATCACTTTAGCGAAGCGAAGCCCTGTAGGAATAGAAATTTATTAGGCTTAAGAAAGAATCACAAACATGTTTATAAACCTACTTAGTATAGATAGTTGTAATTAATAATATTAACTTTGAAATTAGACAAATTTGTGTTATAAGAATTATCTAATATACAGAGGCAAGTGGACAATAGATATCACAAAAGGGTGGTTTCTACCGTGTTCACACCTCCTTTTGAGCTTAAGGAGTAAGAACGGGAGGTGGTGTGACATTTGGTAACTCTCCAAAGTAAAAAATAATATAAAATAAATATAAAAAATAAAACATTTGAAAAATTTAACTCAATTGAGGTTTTACTTGACAAAAATCAAACATAACTTATTCAAATTGAAAAAATTATAAATTTTACTTTCATACATATTAAATTTGTAAATGAAACATCATTTTAATTTGAAGTTTCAATTCAATTTGAAAGTTTCTAAACAATGAATTTAATCTACACAATTAAATTTATTTTATGTTTCAAATATTCGCCAAACATTCACTTTCTTTCACTATATATCTCCAGTGGAAGGAATCCTAGGGCTGTTGTATTGGAATCCGATCAGGAAGGCTGTTAAATGGAAGAAAAATCGAAGGCTGATTTGTAAATCGAAAAAATAGAGGTTTGTGAAGATTGAAGCTAATTTTGACGTATTTAAGGAGATTTAAATCTTCAAATTTGGAGGAAGGTAAGTTCAAGGATCTTTTAAGAATTTTGTAGATGAAATTTGAATCATTATTGACTAGATTTGAAGAATTGAGCGTTGAAATTGATTGTTGGAATTCGGACAAAAATAGAGGGAAGCATAGTTTACGGCAAATTTGTGGAGTTAGAGGCTAATTTGAAGCTCCAAATTTGAAGGTAAGTTAATTTTAAGGTACTTCTAACGTTTTATAAGAGTTAATTGGATTGATATTGGCCGGATTTGTTAAATTTGATATTTGAAATTTCTCACCAAAAAAATAGGGCACTGAGAAGAAATAAGCCGATTTCGGGTGATTCAAGGAAGTTGGATGTCCAAACTTTGAGGTAAGCTAATTCAAAGGATCGATAAGAGGTTTTCATAAATTAATTAGACTAAAATTTGCTAGAATTGAAGAATTTGGTCACCAAAATCCTTGCCCAAAAATAGAGGCAAAATTCGGGAAATTTTGAGGGCTGGAGTTTGAAGATGACCCTGTTTGTGATCTATTGTGCGCCATTAAATGCTGAAAAATTAAATTCTACCTCAATTAAGGTGTTCTTAAGTCTGATTAGATGTCTAATTAGTGTTATTATGATACTTTAAGCCTAAAATTAGAGGAGGTTGGGATCCTAGTTAATTTTGAAGTTGATTAAGGGATTAATTTATTAAGTAAACCCTAATTAAGGATAATGAGAAAATTAGGCAAAATTGGACAAATTTAAGGTTAATTAAGATGTTCCTAAGTTTAATTTGAGTTCTCATGATATCAATAAGATGTTTTGACCTTGGAATTGAATTAATTTGGAATCTTAAGTTAATTATAAGGTAATTAAAGGATCTAACTTTAGGTGAAACCCTAATATTGGATGAGATTTGGGAAAAATTAAGTATAATTGCCAATTTTGAAGCTAATTACGAAATAATTGAATTATGGTCAATTGGGGGAATAACTAGAAAATTATCAATTAAATTGCAGGATTATCAATATTATTTTAGGAAAAATGGGAGTCGGAGGAACTTGAAATCTGAGGAGAAGTAGGTTAGCTGTGAGTGTTTTTATTTTGTGTATTTGATATAAAAGAATATATGATGGGTGGAAAATGGAGAGTAAATATGTGTGCATCTTATGATATGCATTTGTTCTCCATACGTCGATGGTCATGCGTTGGACTAAGAAATATGCAAGATGCGTTTAAGAATATATGTGATGACCATGCGTTCCTGCCATAAGTTTTCTTGCTTTCTCGCCAAGTATAACGAGATTGCAAGTTTCTCGGGGTGATCTGAGGTCGAACTCAGGGACTTGTAACTAAATGCTGCGAAGTAATGTGTTTGCAGTGATGAATGAATAATAGAACCACGCGTAATAGTGCACCCACACGTCTTCATCGACGTTGTTTTTTAACCGGAAGACCGAAGCTAACTATCGAGACTTTGGGCACAGAAACAAAAGCCTCAGTAACAGTCGGAAGTCAAAATAAAAAAACTCAAATTGGGTTTAGGATGACGATGAGAATTGATAGAGACGCGACAACTGTTAACGCGTAATAAGATGCATGGAAAAATAGATAAAATGGTGGAGGGGATAAATTCACCGAATCATTAAGCTTGATCGCAAGGGTAATCCCAGCCAACACAAGTTATGTGATCATGCTATACACAAATATATGCATGCGATGCATATGCGAAAATGTCGATAGAACTTATGTCTAAGTCTCTATTCTTGCTTATGCGATCTAACACACATAAGACAAGGTGACCGCATACCACTATATCCTATTTCTATGGTGCATGCGATGTGTAAATAGCAGATAGAACTTATTCCTAAGTTTCTACCCTGGCTTATGCGATCCAATCTGACTCTTCCAAGCCTAGATTTTGTCTTTAGACTACTCTCCCAAGTATGTCCAAATGATGAATGATGCACTCATAAGACAAGATGATCACATGAAGCAGGGTTGGACATAAGATTATTCCTATCCCTAGGAACATTGCTTAATTTGCTTAGTGAGTTCCATTACTTACCCTCTTGGGCAGTTAGTCGTCGCTGATCAGCTCATAGACAAGCATTGCAACTGCTTATAGACAAGCGTTGCTACAACCTCACACTAAGGAAAGAGGATTTACTCACTATACTCGCGCAACGCACACCTCTCGATGGTTTGCTACATGCTTCATATGTTTATGCCGCATATTGAGTATGCGATACTCTTGACATCTTACTTAGTTCTTTGAAATGAAAGTAAGAGATGATAAAGAAGAAGTTAATAAAGATGGAGTTGAAGGAAATAAAGAGATGCATTGATTACAAAATGTATTAATGTCTTAAGCTAAAATGTAATACAATATAGAGATAAGAAGAGAGATGGAAGTCTAGATGTAGGCAATCTCTTGCTTCCATCAGATGTGTCTCAAGGCTGCCGGCGGTGCCATGGATGGGCGATGGAGTAGTCTCTCTAGAGATCTATCTCCGGCAAAGCTCCAGTCGTCACTCAGAATGGGTGAAGGAATGAAGAACTCTCAAAGAATGTCTTCTCACGCTCTCATCTGTGATCACAAGGATCTGCCTTAAGGCAGAAGCTCGGATACTTTGAATTTGGGCTCTAAGGCTCTATTTATAAAGCTCAATCGCCGACAGCATTAATGGTCCCGCTCTGAATCTCTACCACTAATAGTGTGATGCTCCAACTCTGAACCACTTCCACTAATGACGCGGTAGGTGAAATGTCAACATCATCTTTTCGGTACTCCCAAGGTATGCGTTCATGCTTGTTTTTGCCGAAGTATCGCTGCATTCCACCAACCTTGCGATCACTCTTAGCTTCTATCATGGTTATTACTTTGTAGCCACAACATCCATGAAATGAATGCATGTGATCACCCTTACGATGGTCTGGGATTCACCGCATGCGACTGATAGCTACAAAAATAGACATTTTGATGCAGAATAACTCATAATATTGGGTTAGCCGAGATTTTTCAATGCTGATTGATGCAAGCTCATTTTTCACATAAATTCTTAGTATAATAACTGCATATTCTACTTATTAGCCCTCATAATTCTAAATAAAAGGCTACAATAACTTGTATTTCTACCAGCTATCAATATATGTATGGTAGTATGCCATGATTTGTGAAATTTATTGGCATGGTCTGTTTTACTTGGCTCTTATTTTGTAAATGCTTTGAATCATGATTTCTGAATTCTTATTGATTTTATATGAATTGGAGTTATAAAAATGTAGTTTAGAACCTGATTTTACTTTACTATGATTTGTTTGATTTTATAGGTAAACCTGAGATGGTGGATTTGATGAGTAACATAAATTTAATATGAGCTATAAATTGTAAATTATTTTTTAATGGTTTGTGAAAGTGGTTTTAAACTACTAATTCTTGTACCTGAGAGGTTATTTTTCTAGGCTACTTGAATGTGTTTTATAGCACCACGCAAGCGATCAGAGACTTACCGAGGTCGAATGTGACTAGAGTATGCCGAAAAGTCTAGAGGAACCTTAGTCTGTAGTGCCATCCAGGCAATTAGGGGGCTATTAGGGTTGAATGAGACCAAAGTATACCGGGAAATCCAGAGGAATCTGTGTCTGTGGAGTGTATCTATATTTAGCTTTGAGGAAGCTCTGCATGCAAACGTTATTATTTGGTTTACCATTGCGGGGAATATTCGATGTATGGTATGTCTAGGACAACCATGTCTTTATCCAGAGTAACCTGCCATCGTAAATGAGTATTTGGATACAAAGTTGGTGTGATTTCTTGTTAGCTCATGAATGCTTTTATGAAGTGATTTTTACGAGATATGATCATGTCATTATTTTACTAGCACGTGTTTAAGAAGTTATTGAATCTTATATACTTTGCCAATGATTTACTGAATGATTTTAATAGATTTCTTTGAGGTTTTATAACGAGAAAACTTATGTTATATTAAATTACCATTCACTAATTTTTTCAGCTCATGCTTTCCAATATTTTGTTCCCTCCAGGTAGTAGGAAAGTTCCAAGGTTCTAAGGTGCTTTGACTATAAGAGTTTAGTTTGTTACCGCATCAAACTTTCTTATAGGTAAAGTAATATGTGAAACCCAAATTTCCATTTTCCTACTTAAGCAGGCGATTAAGGGAATTAATGTCACACCCTGCCCCGAGCCCGCACTTCTGAGCCCGAGGAGAGGCGTGAGGGATTGCAGATACCACCCTTTTGTGATACCTAGAGTCCATTTGAACCTCTTTACTCTCAGTAAACTTTAAGTCAAGGAGATAAACAACAACTGATTAAGTAGGCCCATTTTATTACAACAATGTAAAGTTTATACAACTCCAAGACTTAACAACAAAGTTTATAACAACCACTCTTAAACCTCAGGAAGTGAAACTATGGCTTGTGGCAACCTTGACCTTAGCAGCACCATGGAACTTCTCACCTTTTGCTACCTAGGAAGAGAAACATGAAAAAAAGAATGAGCTTCACAAAACTCAGTGAGTGGTAAGCAACTTCTAATGTCTTTTTCAACTCATAAATAACAAGCAAATCATAAAAATACGAGGATACTACTCAAACCTCCGCTTTGAATGAGTCTGTTCTCAACTCTATCTACATGCACGGTAGATAGCTAAACTGAGAACTTCTTAGAATGATTATGTTGTCGACCTATACACACGATAGATAGTTAACTGTTATTAATTACAACGCTTACTCTTTTGCATTTCCCCTTTGTTCTCTATGTCTTCTATGTGCACATAGCTCCCCGCTCATGGGCTTAAAAGCTAGGCTCGTTGGCTCTCTGACGATCCCATGCGAGGATCCTCCCACAAGCTCAGGAACTAGACCTCTCGATCTTCTGACCATCCCGTGAGGTTTTGCTTTCGGGCTTAGGAACTAGGTCTATTGACCCCCTGACCATCCCGATCACATAATCCCATTCTCGTGCTAGATACTCATTCATAACATAAGCATATATAATTTACTCTAAAATATATGCTTACGACTTAAAGGAAAGTAACACTCACCTTGGTAAGGTAGGAATCTTTCTTTTAGAAGTTTCTTAATCTTCTTGGGCTCCTCTTTTGAACCCTAAATTCCAGATTCATCTTAAAGCTCAGATTACTCATATTTATAGGCTTTATCTCGAGTTACTTCTTTCTACAAATATTCTTTAAACTATCTCAGGAAGCTTACCTAAAAAGCATAGCTCAAAACGCCTAGTGGTTTGGCCAGAATCTTCAAAACCTCAAGACTGACCCAGCTTACCTGACAGCTCAACCCTTCTGTATTTTCCTCAATCTCCAGCTTGATTCCTTGGAGCTTCTTCTCCGGAAGCCCTACCCTAAAAACTAGACTCTCAGAGTTTTCTGGTGGCTTTAGAATCACTCCAAATGCACGAGTATTCTGGTAGAACGTCTCGTCCTATGTTGATGCTATTTTCAGACTTCACTGTCCAACTGCGTCTCAACTTGAAGCTTTATGACCGACGCCTAGTTTTGCTATCAACGGATGCATTCTCTCATCAACGCATAGTTTCCTCAAAATCAGCCTTCATACACTCTTCTTAATGTCCTTTGAAGTGAATTTTAGTTATGATCTGAAGAGAAGTCCTTGGCCCTATTTCTAGGCGTCCAAAATCTCTTCAAGGTCGACACCTCCTACTTGGCCGCAGGTCCAAGTGTCTTTTCCCCACACTATCAACACAACCTTCATGCCATCGCAATCAAAGGTGTCTTTCTCTTCCTTAGCCAACACATAATGCATAAATTTGCATCTCTTCTTGTGCATTCACCTCATTCACTTAAGGCCTAAGATTTCTTCCCAACAAGCCACATGTCCGGATGAATACCTTGAATGCGTCCATCCAATCTCATATGCGCCCATCTACCGCAAATGCATTCATATGCATCCATCTACCACAAATGCGTTCATATGCGTCCATCTACCACAAATGCATTCATCCAATCTTACCTTGTGCATCCAATTGACGCAACTTGGTCTCATATGCTAGATGCTCGCAAGGCTCATCTTTGGCCGCATATTCTTCTCTTGAGCATGGCTCACCTTTTCCCTGTACACTCAACTAGGATAATGACCAACACTCTTCCAACGCATACAATTAGCCTTTTCCTATGCGCCCACATGCCATCGAATGTCCAACGCATATAGCACATCACCAACGTATAACAACCTCATGTATCGCAAGCCTTAGCAATGCAAGACGTTTCACTATGCGTCCACCATGGTTTGTCTCATTGCCTAGCTCATCGTCTAGTATTGCTGCCGCATAACACCATCGCATAGCATTGCCTCATAGCACCATTGCATAGTGTTGTCGCATAACACCATCGCATAGTGTTGTCGCATAGCACCAGTCTACTGCAAAGCTCTTGCTTATCGTGTAGCACTGACGCCCATCGTCTAGTGAAGCACGACTATCGTCTAGCGTATACACCCATCGCGTAATGCCATCTTCCAGCGTCATCGTCTAACGCTGATGCCGATCGTGCAGTGCCAACGCCTCATCGTCTAATGCTGTCTCCCATCGCATAGCGCTATCGTTTAGCGAGATTCCCTGCATCGTCTAGCGCTGCACTTTACCGCATGATTGCATACCACATCGCTTAGCTCCCCACATTGCTACACGATCATCCAACACCCGCTTACATGATCGCCTACCTCATCGTGTAGCACTGCTCACTTACTATACGATTGTCTACCTCATCGTGCTGCTCATTTGCTACACGATCATCTACCTTATCGTGTAACACTGCTTATTTACTACACGATCAACTAGCGCCCAGTGCCCATGCGTTCAACATCTCGTTCTTCCCGCTCTTGTTCATACAAACTCAACACATGAGCAACTCTTGGTAACGCCTCTTGCCAATACTTCAACCAACATATGTCCAACCTTATAAACGCATGGTCGCCTTTCTTCTCATCTTATGCGTTAATGTCTCCTCACTCAATGCATGGTTACTTTTTGACTTTACACTTAGCCAAATTTCACCAATTAAGGCTTAACTCAAAACTACTTAAGGAAAATCTATCCAACACTTAGAAATTTTCTTCTCTTCAACATAAGATTTAACTTTCACTTAGTTAATTCCCTTAATCACCTACTTGAGTAGGAAAAATGGAAATCCAGGTTTCACATTTACTTCCCCCTTAAGAAAATTTTGTCCTCGAAATTTACTCAAACCAACTCTGATTTTAAGGTTTCACAACACCCTCTGTTGCAAACTCTTATAACCTTGTCTATTACCACGCTTCCACTGCGCTACTCTGATATGAATTGACTAGTTTGTAACCGATACCTCACCTAGCCATCTTTTATCTAGTTGTTGAACCAAACTATCTACAAAATAACTTTTCTATCTCAACTTTAAATGAGAATAACTTAAATTCATACTTACCTTCCTCGGTAGATCTTCAGGTAGCATTGTGAGTTCCAGCTCCGGTTGCCTGCTAGGTCCTACCACTTCCGCTATTCCTCTTAGTCTCATTTTGACTAATTTCTTAGGTTTCTCTTTAAAGTTTTACTCTACCAAACTTCCCTCTGGTTTTACTAAACTGAACCCTCAGGTTTTCTAGACTTAACTCTCCAGTTTCCAAGAATTTATGCTTTACACCAAACTAGTATCAACTCAATCTCAACCTTTCCCCTAGGTTTTACGCATATCTTTGCTCTGATACCAAGTTGTCACACTCCGCCCTGAGCCCACACTCTTGAGCCCGAGGAGAGGCATGAGGGACTGCAGATACCACCCTTTTATGATACCTACAATCCATATGAACCTCTTTACTCTCAGTAAACTTTAAGTTATAGAGACAAACAACAACTGATTAAGTAGGCCCATTTTATTATAACAATGTAAAGTTTATACAACTCCAAGACTTAACAACAAAGTTTACAATAACCACTCTTAAACCCTCCGGAAGTGAAACTGTGGTTTGTGGCAGACCTTGACCTTAGCAGCACCTTGGAACTCCTCACCTTTTCCTACCTGGGAAGAGAAACATGAAAGAAAAGAATGAGTTTCACAAAGCTCAGTGAGTGGTTAGTAACTTCCAGAGTCTATTCCAACTCATAAATAACAAGCATATCATAAAAATACGAAGATACTACTCAAACCTCCGCTTTGAATGAGTTTGTTCTCAACTCTATCTACATGCACGGTAGATAGCTAAACTGATGACTTTTTAGAATGATTATATTGTCTACCTATACATACGGTAGATAGTTAACTGTTATTAATTACAACGCTTACTCTTTTGCGTTTCCCCTTTGTTCTCTATGTCTCCTATAGCTCCCCACTCATGGGCTTAAAAGCTAGGCCCGTTGGCCCTCTGACCATCCCATGCGAGGATCCTCCCACAGGCTCAGGAACTAGACCTCTCGGTCCCTAGACCATCCCATGAGATTTTGCTTTCGGGCTCAGGAACTAAGTCTATTGATCCCCTGACCATCCCGTCACATAATCTCATTCTCATGCTAGATACTCATTCATAACATAAGTATATACAATTTACTCTAAAATTATGTTTAAGACTTAAAGGAAAGTACCACTCACCTTGGTAAGGTAGGAATCTTCCTTTTAAAAGTTCCTTGATCTTCTCAGGCTCCTCTTTTGAACCCTAAATTCAAGATTCAAATTAAAGCTCAGATTACTCATAATTCTAGGCTTTATCTCGAGTTACTTCCTCCTACAAATATTCTTTAAACTGTCTCAAGAAGCTTACCTCAACATCTTAGCTCAAAATTCCTCGTGGTTTGGCCGGAATCTTCAAAACCGCAACACTGGCCCAGCTTACCCAATAGCTCGACCCTTCTGTCTTTTTCTCAATCTCCAGCTTGATTCCTTGGAGCTTCTTCTCCGACATCCCTACTCTGAAAACTAGACTCTCAGAGTTTTCAGTTGGCTTTAGAATCAATCCAAACGTATGAGTATTCTTGGAGAACTCTTCGTCCCAAGTTGATGCTATTTCCAGACTTCACTGTCCAACTGCATCTTCTCTTGAAGCTTTATGACCGACGCATAGTTTTGCTATCGACAGATGCATTCTCTCATGAACGTATAGTTTCCTCATAATCAGCCTTCATACACTCTTCTTAATGTCCTTTGAAGTGAATTTTAGTTATGATATGAAGAAAAGTCCTTGGCCCTATTTCTAGGCGTCCAAAATCTCTCCAAGGTTGACACCTCCTACTTGGCCGCATGTCCAAGTGTCTTTTCCCCACACTATCAACACAACCTTCATGCCATCGCAATCTAAGGTGTCTTCCTCTTCTTTATCCAACACATAATGCTTAAATTTGCATGTCTTCTTGTGCATCCACCTCATTTTCTTAAGGCCTAATATTTCTTCCCAACAAGCCACATGTTCGGATGACGACCTTGAATGCATCCATCCAATCTCATATGTGCCCATCTACCGCAAATGTGTTCATATGCGTCCATCTACCAAATGCGTTCATATGCGTCCATCTATCAAAAATGCGTTCATCAAATCTACCTTGTGCATCCAATTGACAAAACTTGGTCACATATGCTAGATGCTCGCAAGGCTCATCTTTGGCTATATATCCGTCTCTTTCACATGGATTACCTTTGCCCTATACGCTCAACTGGGAAAATGACCAATACTCTTCCAACGCATACTATTAGCCTTGTCCTATGCACCCATATGCCCTCAGATGTCCAACGTATATAGCACATCACCAACGCATAACAACCTTATGTACTGCAAGTCTTAGCAACGCAAGACGTTTCACCATGCGTCCACTATGGTTTGTCTCATTGCCTAGCTCATCGTCTAGTACTGCTGCCGCATAGCACCATTGCATAGCATTGCCGTATAGCACCATCGCATAGTGTTGCCACATAGCACCATCGCATAATATTGCCGCATAGCACCAGTCTACCGCACAGTCTTGCTCATCGTGTAGCGTTGATGCCCATCGTCTAGCGNAGTCTACCGCACAGTCTTGCTCATCGTGTAGCGTTGATGCCCATCGTCTAGCGAAGCACGGCTATCGTGTAGCGTACACGCCCATCGTGTAGCACCATCTCCCAACGTCATCGTCTAATGCTGATGTCGATTGTGTAGTGCTAACGCCTCATTGTCTAACGTTATCGCCCATTGCATAGCATTATCTCCCATCGCATAGTGCTATCATTTAGCGTGACTCCCCGCATCGTCTAGCACTGCACTTTATCACACGATCGCATACCGCATCGCTTAGATCCCCGCATTGCTACACGATCATCCAGCACCCACTTACACGTTCGCCTACCTCATCATGTAATGCTGCTCTCTTACTATACGACGTCTACCTCATCATGCTGCTCATTTACTACGTAATCGTCTACCTTATCGTGTAGCACTACTTATTTACTACACGATCAACCAGTGCCCAGCATCCATACGTTCAACATCTCACTCTCTCCACTCTTGCTCATACAAACTCAACACATGAGCAACTCTTGGCAACGCCTCTTGCCAATACTTCAGCCAACATGCGTCCAACCTTACAAACGCATGGTCGCCTTTCTTCTCAACCTTAAAAACTCAACGCATGGTTCCTTTTTGACTTTACACTTAGCCAAATTTCACCAATTAAGGCTTAACTCAAAACTACTCAAGGAAAATCTATCCAACACTTAGAAATTTCCTTCTCTTCAACATAGGATTTAACATTCACTTAGTTAATTCCCTTAATCACCTACTTAAGTAGGAAAAATGGAAATCCGGGTTTCACAATTAACTAAGTGAAAGTAAATCCTATGTTAAAGAAAAGGGAATTTCTATGTGTTGAATAGAGTTTCCTTGAGAAGTTCGGAGATAAGCCTTAAAGTAGTGAAATTTTGGCTAAGTGTAAAGTCAAAAGAAACCATGCGTTTGTTGTTAACGCATGAGATAAGGCTGAGTGTAGTATGAAGTCGAAGGCAACCATGCGTGAGCCTGTGAGGTTGGACGAAGTATTGGCAAGAGGCGTTGCCAAGAGTTGCTCATGTGTTGAGGCTGCGTGAGCGAGAGCAGAAAGAGCGAGATGTTCGTGTAGCAAATGAGTGGAACTACACGATGAGGTAGGTGATCAGTAGCAAATAAGCGGCGAGGTAGCCGATCGTATAACTATGAGGTAGACGATCGTATAGCAAATGCGTGGAGCTCAGTGATGCGCTGGACGATCATGAAGATGTGCGCGGCGTAAAACGATGAGAAGTGACATGCTAGACGATCGGACTATATGATAGGCGGTAAGTACTACACAATCGATGTAAGCGTTAGATGATAAGCATGGAAGCTAGGCGATAACACTAAATGATAGCACTATACGATAGCATCAAACGTTAAGCGATGTGTGGGCACTAAGCGATAGACTACACGATGGCGCTACGCGGTGGGCATGGGTGCTAGACGATGGGCGTCAGCACTACACGATAGGCAGAATGCTAAGCGATAGGCGGATGCATTAGACGATAAGACGTTAGCACTAAGAGATGGATGTAAACAATGGACGCGGCAGCTAAGCGATAGGCCATGCGCAAGATCATTGAGAGCGAGATCGTTTACTAAACGGTTAAGCGATAGATGCAAGAACTAAGTGATGGAGCGATGCTGAGGCTTGTGTTATAAAAGGTTGATGAGCTCACTCTGACAAATGTCTGTACCGAGAGATGGATAGACTTGAGTTAGTAGGAGCTAGATGAATTAAGTTTCATGCAAAGGAAGTATTATGCATGAGGAGGACAACTCAAGTAGGTGTGTGACATAAGAGTAGGTGAATGTAAAAGGGAGTATGTGGTGGCAAAACATGATGCAAACACCACAAAGTAGGAGGTGTCTTGCGTTGAGACTTGGTAAAGAAGATAAGGATCATTTCCTTTGGCCTATAAATACCACCATAGATTCTTTCTTCAAATCACAAGCCAAAACCTTTTCAAAGAATGTAAGGAAGAGTTTTAGAAGGTGAATTTGAAGGATACCATTCGTTGATCATGAAGGCATGCATCGGTCATGAAGTTCCAAGAGGAGGAGATGTTGTCGGACAGTGAAGTCTAGAAGTAGCATCAACTTGGGACGAGAATTTCTTTCAGAATACTCATGCGTTTGGAGTGATTTCAAAGCCACCTAAAAGTTCTGAGAGCCTAGTTTTCATGGTAGGCCTGCAAAGAAGAAGCTTCAAGGAATCGGGCTGGAGAGTGAGGAAAAGGCAGAAGGGTTTAACTATTGGGTAAGCTTGGGCAGTCTTGATTTTTTTAAGATTCCGGCCAAACCAGAAGAAGTTATGAGCTAAGATTTTAAGATAAGCTTCCTAAGACATTTTAGAGAATATTTGTAGAAGAAAATATCTCGAGATAAAGCCTATAACTATGAGTAATCTGAGCTTTAAATTGAATCTGGATCTTAGGGTTCAAAAGGAAGCCAAAGAGGACTAAAGGAACTTCTAAACAGGAAGATTCCTATCCTTACCAAGGTGAGTGGTACTTTCCTTTAAGTCTTAAGAATATCTTTTAGAGTAAATTGTATATGCTTATTTCATGAATGAGTATCTAGCATGAGAATGAGATTATGTGATCAGGATGATCAGGGGGTTAATAGACCTAATTCCAGAGCTCGAGAGCAGAGCCTCACAGGATGGTCAGGGGACCAAGAGGTCTAGTTCCTGAGCTTTTGGGAGGAACCTCATATAGGATGGTCAGAGGGCCTATAGGCCTAGCTTCTGAGCCCATGTGCTGGGAGCTATGTGCACATAGGAGACATAGGGAACAAAAAGAAAAGAAAATGAGTAAACGTTTATGATTTGTAACAGTTAACTATCTACTGTGTGTGTAGGTAGGAAGCAGACTCATTCAAAGCTGAGGTTTGAGTATTAACCTCGTATTTGTGATATGCTTGTTATTATGAGTTGAAATAGACTCTAGAAGTTTCTTACCACTCACTGAGCTTTGTGAAGTTCATTATTTTATTTCATGTTTTTCTTCCCAGATAGCGAAATCATGAGGAGTTCCAGGGTGCTGCTAAGGTCAAGGTCTACCACAAGCCACAGTCACACTTCCGGAGGGTTTTAATAGTGGTTGTTGTAAACGTTGTAGTTAAGTCTTGGAGTTGTATAAACATTACATTATTGTAATAAAATGGGGCTATTTAATCAGTTGTTATTTATCTCCTTGACTTAAAGTTTACTAAGTGTAGTGAGGTTCAGATGGGCAGTATGTATCACAAATGGGTGGTATCTGCAGTCCCTCACGCCTCCCCTCGGGCTATGGAGGCGGACTCGGGATGGAGTGTGACATACTAAGAGTCTTGTTGTTTTACGTTGGTCATTGTATTCATTAACATTAGTAGGTGGGGTATCAGGATCCTAATTCTAATCCAAGTTGATATTGGAAGTATGTTATGAGTTGATTTGTGTGTAATCAAAATTGTTGGTTATAATAACATAAGTTTAATGCATATTTCTTGTTATATGTTAAAGCAAAGCAGGTCAAGTTGGATGGTAAATGTCATAAGAAGACCGCTATTTATTGTCCTTGTATCTCTTCTTGGATTCAGAAGGTAATCCAGTAGGAGTATGACAATGGAATCTTGGATTATTTCCAGAAGACAAATGGTCCCTTACAACCCATTTAGATTGCGAATATTATTTGATTGGTGTGATATTAAATATCAAGAAGTTAAATGTCTAGAATAATAAATTAAATTTTTATGTTTGCTCATGATTCTTTTAAATTATTAGATTTAATTAAAAAAATAATCTACTTAATTAAAATATTTAGTTTAGATAGTAAATAAATAATAAATTAAAGAAATTAAAATTAATTTAGACGTAAACAAAAATTAATTATGGATTATATTTTTTTCACTCCTCCCCTATTCATTTCTTGAAGAATAAAGTCTCATCTCCAAGAAAAATAATATTTTTTGGGGAAAATTTTACAAATAGAAAAAATGTCAAACTATTTACAAAATAGCAAAAAAAAAAAAAAATACTGATAGCCACTGATAGACTCCCATCAGCATCTATTAGTGATAGATTTCTATCTGTTTCTGTAATTGATAGACTTCTATTAGTCTCTATTAGTCTCTGAAGATTAAAATTTTGCTAATTTCTATAAATAGTTTTCTTTAATTTTTCTATTTTTTTTTTTTTTTTTTTTTTTTATAGTACAGGAGTAGAATAATAAAACTCTCATAATTTTTGGGATAATTTTATCCTTGGAAAATAATGACCTAAGTCTTTAAAATTAAACATTCACCAAAGAAACATGAGTATTTTATATGTTTAACAAAACTCATCACAAATCTTAGTGAAATAAGTTGGGCGTAAGAGAGTTTTTTCCCGTTAAAATTTAAAAAAATGATTTTTTCTAGATTAAAAAAAAATACCTTTTTCATTTTAACTAAAAAAGTAAATTGATGTAACAAGTAATTGTAAAAATTGAAAATTGTAAATAACATTGTTTACAACCTAGTTTCAATTATATGGAAGGATATCATTGTGACCATCTATTTCAATTAAAAAAAAATATATTGTTGACTACTTTACAACATCCACCACAAAGTTATTTTTTTTCACATGGACTACTACTATGCCAATTTTAATTAGTGATTTTGTTAATAATGTCATGTATGCATTTCAATTTTTATCGATCAGATTGATCATCATTCATTATAATTCAAAAGTTTAAAACTAAACATTTCTAAGGACATAATTGAAATATACTCCAAAGCAAAAGGTACTTCGAGATCCTTAACATTTTTTATTACTAGTTGTTCACATTCACAATATAATAGGATCTTCACCAAGCATGCCAAGTAGTTTTATCTTTTCATGATTATTTTATTGTTCACCTTTAAGGAATGTTTGTTCGGTAAAAATTCAAGATTTTCATGGAATGAATATCTAGATTACTATTGTAATTTGTTTTGTATGTATTTATACGATATGCTCAGAAGTGACAAGATTCGTGAAGAAAATATCATACAAAGCTTAGCTACATCTCCGAGGATACAAGTATGGAGTTCTTAAATCAGCGAGTAACAGTGTATGTTTGATGTGATGGTTGAAGTGTAGTGACTTTTAGCAAAAAAAAAAAAAAAAAGTACAATTGATTTAGTGAAATTAAGTTTTATACCATCATATTTATATTTGGTTCTAAATTCTGAAAAGTGATTTTCATAAATTTAGAAATGATTTTGAATTATTATGTTTGGTTCCAAAAGTGATTTTAGAGTTACCAAATTACACTACAAGAAAAATGAGCTCCCCCGACGCCTAAATCGATCGTCGGGAAACAAGGTGTCTCCCGACGAAGTAAAACATCGTCGGGCGCCGTAAAGAACCGTCGACGAGTAAAATAGACGTCAGAACTCCCGATGCCTTACCCTTATCGTTGGGAGTTCCAAAGAACTCCCGACGATTCTCCCGACGCCTGTCGGGCAGCTCGAGAGATAGGATCTGGTAAAAACCAGATCCCTTCTTATTCATTGCCCCTTCTTTCCCAAATTAAAACCTAACTCGCTGTCCCCCCCCCCCAATTTTTTCCCTCATTGCCCGCCGCTTCCTCTCCTCCGTCGGTCTCCCTTGTCGTCGCTCCCTCTCCCACGTGTTTCGCTCAACACCCGCCGCTCCCCTCCTTCAACCAATGTGCGTCTCCTTCAAGTTGCCGCTGCCTCTGTCCAACCGTCGTCACCACTCTTCTGCCCGCCTCCTGCGCCCCTTTTCAGTCTGCCACCCACCGGTAATCTTCCCCCTTTATTTTCTCTAATTTTTATATTAATTTAAACCGTTATTTTTAATTTCTAGCATGTTATTGTGGATTGAGGTCTTTTTTTATTTTTTTTATTGTGGATATTATTGTGGATTGTTTATAATTTAAGCCATGGATTGTGGATGTTATTGTGGATTGAGTTTTTTTTTTCTTTTTAATTCTTAAGGTTATGGACTACTTAATTTACATTAATAGATATGACAACTTCTGCAATTTGGTGGATTATTGTGAATTGTGGATTATGGATGTTATAATTTATGCAATTTTGTGGATTATGGATTTTACAATTTACTTAATTTTGGACTTAGTTTAGGGGAAAAAAATAAATAACATTAGGGGCAATAAAAGTCAAATCACCTATTATAAATTATTTAAAATTTTAAATTCTTCGTACAAACTTGAAATTTTATAATAAATTAATCAAAATTCATGTTTAATAAAGACTTTGTACTTTGTCCTCTAATCCAGGTTATTGTTTTGGATTACAAGTTAGTCAGAAAATATTTAATTTTAAGAATGGATTAAATTAAGGAATAAGTTATCAATGGAGTATAAAGAATGAGTATCCCAGTTCTTAGATATAGCGAAGTTTCATGTTAATGATTTCGGAAGAATAAGATGCCCATGTAAGAATTGTTTGAATTCAATTTGAGAAAAAATAGATATCGTGGAACGACATCTGTTAACATATGAAATATCTCCCTCATACTGTGAATGGGTATATCATGGACAGTTAGTAAACTTCTCTAGAAGTTTTGAAAGTCATACAACTCATTCAATACAGAATATTCAAGTAGATAGTGTAGAGGGTAATGTTGTAGAAGAAAATGAGATGTTGAATCGTATAAATGATTTACAAGTTCCAATTGAAAACGAAAATGCAAATGAAGAAAGGATTGAGAATGAAATGTCCTCTAATGGTCAAGAAAGAGATACCACAAACTTATTCGAGGATTTAATGACCGAAGAATGTAATGAATTATAACCTGGTTGGTTGCAATTTTCGTCCTTGAACTTTTTAGTGAAGTTGATGCATATCAAAGTTCTCAACGACTAGAGTAACAAATCGTTTGATATGTTGATAGAATTGTTAAAAGTAGCGTTCCCAACTGGCACCACTATACCTCCTTCCTTTTATGAAGCCAAGTGAAAATTGCGTGATTTAGGCCTAGGTTATGAGTCTATTCATGCATGCAAATATGATTGAATATTGTATTGGAAAGAGTTTACAGATTTGCAACAATGCCCCGTTTGTGGTGAGTCTCGGTACAAAGTTAATGATGGAAAAGGTAAAAAATACTACATAAGTTATTGCGTCATTTTCCATTGATACTGAGATTAAAACGATTGTTTGCATCAAATGAAGGCACTTCTTACATGAGATGACATAAAAATAAACGAGTTGAAACGGAGGATATATTACGACATCCAGCTGATGCAGAGGGGTGGAAACATTTTGATCATGAATTTCATCATTTCACTTTATGTCCCCGAAATGTTCGTTTGGGATTAGCTTCAAATGGGTTCAATCCATTTAGAAATATGAGCACTTCATATAGTATGTGGCATGTGGTGATAATTCCTTATAATTTTCCCCCTTGGAATAGCATGAAGGAAACAAACTTCTTCATGTCTTTGCTCATACCTGGTCTAAAATCTCCTGGAAATGAAATTGATATTTACTTGCAGCCGTTGATTGAAGAGTTGAAAGAGTTATGGACATTGGTGTGCGAACTTATGATTCTGTTACTGGTGTGTTTTTTCAAATATATGCTACCTTATTATGGACGATTAATGACTTCTCTGCGTATGGTGACCTATCTGGATGGAGTACAAAAGGTTATCAAGCATGTCCAATATGTAAAGAAGATAATTCGTCCTTGGGGATAAGAGGGAAAATATCATTTATGGGACATCGGCGTTATCTTCTAGAGAATCATAGTTGGTGTCGAAGTAGGTAACATGATGGAAAAGTTGAATGTAGACCTCCTCCAGTTGTAATGAATGGAGAAGAGATCTTACAACAAATAAATACGTTAAACTTTTCTATGCTTAGCAAACACCCATCGAAGTAAGATAAAAAAGAAAACGAATTCTAAACTGGACTAAGAAAAGTATTTTTTTTTCCAACTTCCATATTGGTCCAGACTATTGTTACGACATAAATTGGATGTAATGCATATTAAAAAAGACATGCGACAATTTGGTGGGCACATTGTTAAATATTGAAGGAAAGATAAAGGATACAATGAACGCTCGATTAGACTTACAAGATTTAAAGATAAGAAAGGACCTACTTGATACAGGTCGATAACAGATTTGTAAAACCATGCACAACATACACATTAACTAATGGTGAACGGATTTCGTTTTGTAAGTATTTGAAATCAGTGAAATTTCCTGATGGATTCGTGTCTAACATATCACGATGTGTGAATGACAAAGATGGAAAAATATCGAGGCTGAAAAACACACGACTGTCATATGTTGCTTCACAGACTACTCCCTATTGGTATTCGAGCATACCTACCGAAGAATGTATCCACTACTATTGTTGAATTGTGTACATTCTTTCCCGACTTATGTGCAAAGACAATATGTGTAAGTGATTTGAACAGACTACAAGCAGACATCATCGTCATACTTTGTAAGTTGGAGAAAATATTTTCGTCTGCCTTCTTCAATATAATGGTACACCTTGCAGTTCATCTACCATATGAACCCAAAGTGGTGGGTCTAGTTAGTTGTAGTTGGATGTATCCTATTAAAAGAAGTTTACAAACATCAAAATAATTTGTATAGAACAAAGCACGTCCCTATTGGATTTTATGTCCTAAAACTCGTAGTTTGTAAATTAATAAACATATTCTGTTTTGTTTTTCAATAAAGTTGTTATTGAAATTATAATCTTGAATCCAATAAACTAAGATCCTGAGGCTATTTAATATAGTTTGAACTGTATGTAGTGACATAAATGTGGATCAAGTTCAAATATATAACCAAAATGGTCTATAGTATATGAATAAGGTTGGGCGCCTTATTCTGGGGACACTATGGATGCGGCCCACTTTATAGTTAGCACAAACGATGTGATCCTAAATCGTTCATATAGAGATATGTGAGTGGAGGCATCCTATGCAATGAGTTTACATAAGACTGAACCATGGAATAGTCACTTTTTACGTTCTAAATGCCGTTTTATGTATAAAACTGACTATTTCTTTAATTGATGACCTAGGTAACTTAATCTTAATCCTGAGTTAACTATGAACTTCTGTTCACTCAGAATTATCCTTAGATCTACATAGGTGAGGGTAGCTCATCATTGTTGGCCTAGTAAGCCTCCCATTTCAGGGGTAAGATTGGGTGGATAGTTGGGGACATAGGGTGCAAGACGGAATTCACTCCTACCCATTATCTGTCTCTTATACACATCTAGATGTGTATAAGAGACAGGTCTTAAACCAATTGTTCATTAGAGGATCAGTGGAACTTAAGGAATAAGGATTAGCTTACTAATCATGGTTATAACAAATAGACACAAATATATCTATAGTGAGGGGAGTGCAACTACGGGACTATAGTGGAATGACCCGTTAGTTAACGAATGTTGATTAGCTCCGTCTAGTTTAGCTAGCTAATCTCGGATCGTTGGAGCCCATGATCTATAGGTCCATTAGGTTCCCCTACTAGCTCATATGGAATAAACTTATAACAGTATGATAGAATGATTCGAATTGTTCGAATTAGGTGAAGAGAGAGAAACCGACAAGTATATGTGATATAGTGGTTGGGTTTTCAGTTTAGAGATACAACTTTAATATTTAAATGTGATTTAAATATCAAGAATATGAATATGTTCATATTCGGAAGCTCGGAAATAATGGAAATGGTCAAAGATGTAAAAAGTCAAAGAGTTGACTTTTTGACTTTGAAAAGTAAAACTTTGACCGACCTTATATTCAAATGTTATTTGAATTTCGAGAAAATAAATGTGGATTCATGCTCGAGAGGTCAAAATTAGTCAACATGGAAAAAATCATAAAAAGTCAAAATGTTAGACTTTTTGGTCAAAGTTTAACTTTGACCAAATGACTATTTTGTCCTTTGACTAAAGTTAGTGGGAAAATCCAAACTTTTGTTGGATAATTTCACTAACAATATAGTGGGCTAGGTATTGACTTATAGTGAACACATTAAGCCCACTACGATAGTGGATTATAGGTGTTGGGTTTTATGGATTTGGTTCATGCAATTGTTGCATGGTTTTTTTCTATAAATATGGGCTTTTGAATTTGGATGAAAAAGTTGACAATTTGCCAATTTTTGTTTTCAAAATTGGGTTGAAAAAACAAACCCAAATCCTACCCAAATTCCATCTTCTTTTCAATCTCTTTCTCTCTCTCGGGTTCTTCATTCATCGGGTCCCACAACCTGGTTCTGAGTCCAGAGGATAGTAGGTCAACTCTAGTGGTGGTCTGGAAGAGTTTGAGTCGAGATTCAGCGAGGACGAGCGGTTTTCGAGAGCTAGAAAGGTAATTTTAATTACTGTTTTTCCTTCAAATTGCATGCTATTTTTCTTTAATTTAAAAGCAATTAGAGTGTAATTAGGTTTTTATTCTGCTGCGTATGTCTCGAGTTCCATCAGTCCCCAGGGGTCTATAGCGGAAGCATATGCAATGAATGAATCATGGAACTTCTACTCGCGATATCTAAGTAGGATTGGAATGAGATTCTATAGAGATGAACGAAATGATGATAACATTCCCAATCATGAGATATTTGGTGAATTTGAATTATTTAGTCAGAGGGTTCGACCATTAGGGGCGTCAATTTTACGGACACTATTAGCGGAGGAAAAGCATATCACACATTGGTTCATTCTCAACAATTGTAAAGAAATAATAGACTATTGCAAGTACGTTTCAAACTTTATAAATTTCTAAGTTCTAGGGTAAATCCTTTGATATAACTTTCAAATGATCAATTTTGTAGGCAACACTTGAGGTTAATTCATCGTGAAGCTCAAAGTGCCTTTGACTTATATATAAAACATCAACGTAAATTTCTCGATTGGTTCAGATCTCAAGTATACATAGTCATTTTGTAGGCAATAGTTGAGAGATGATTCATTTTTTGTAGTCATTTTTAATGTATAATTAATTATCACGTTCTACAATGGTGCGAGAGAGAAGATATCTCCGATGATTTCTTTTCACTTGCAATGGGACCTTTGTCTGAGGTGCGCTCTTACAATGGATGCATTGTTAATGGGGTACGGTTTCACACTATAGAGCATGATAATTGTCAAGCTACACAAAATAGTGGAGTCCTAGTGGCTGGGGAGATCAGTGGGAATGGAAGTGTGGATAACAATTTCTACGGTGTTGTAGACGAATTAATAGGACACATGCGGATTTAGGATACAAATCGATCAATACATCACACTTTTGGTATGTCGATGAGCTTCTCATCTTTGCTATCAAAGCTACACAAGTCTTTTACATTGATGAAATCAAATATGGTAACAATTGGAAAGTTGTTCAAGTAGTCCAAAATAAGCAAATATAAGATGTACCGAAAGTAGATGATGTTGAAAATGCACAACTAGATTTACTAGAAATTGTTGGTGGAGTTCGAGTGGATGAAACCATTGAGGAGGTTAGTTTATGCCAAGTTGACGTTGATCCTATAGTTGTGGAAAGACCAATTATTGGACATGGTGATCGTGACTTCATAAACGATGATGATGAAGAATGACAGCAGATAGAAATACAATCTATTATAGTCTTTTATTTAGAGTTATGAGGGCTAACAAGCAGAATATGTGGTGATAATACTAAGAATTTATGTGAAAAATAAGCTTGCGTCAATCAGCACTAAAAATCCTTGCTAACCCTATATCATACGTTATACGGTGTCAAAATATCTATTTTTGGGAGCTGTCACAGGAATCAATCGCATGCGCTGATGCCAGACCATCTCAAAGTTGATCGCATGTGCTGATGCCAGACCATCGCAAAGTTGATTGCATGCACTGATGCCAGACCATCGCATTGTTGATAGCATACGTTAACCTTCATGAAGATCAGTACGTCGCATGGAATGCTACAGCTACAGGGTAATAGCTGTGATAGAAGGTATATCGCAAGGTGGGTGGAATGCGTTGGTACTTCGGGAGAAACAAGCATGAACGCATACCTTGGGAGTATCAAAAAGGATAAGATGATGTTGACATTTCACCTACCGCGTTAGAAACGACAGTAATTCAGAGTGGGACCACCAATGTTGTCGGCGTCTCAGCTCTATAAATAGAGCTTTAGAGCCCAAATTCAAGGCATCCGAGCTTCTGCCTTAAGGCAGATCCTTGTGATCACATATAAGAGCATGAGCAAGATTTTCTTTGAGGATTCTTCACCTCCATAGCCCATTCCGAGTGACGACCGGAGTTTCGCCGAAGATAGAGCTCGAGAGAGACTACTCCACCACTCATCCATGGCACCACCGGCAGCCTTGATGTACATATGATGGAAGCAAGAGATTACCTACATCTAGCCCTCTATCTTTCTTCTTATCTTTGTATTGTATTACATTTTGGCTTAAGATATTAATACATTTTGTAATCAATGTATCTTTTTAGTCCCTTCAACACCTCTTCATCATCTTCTTCTTCTTTATCATCTTTTACTTCCACTGCAGAGAGTTAAGTGTAGATTGCAAGAGTTATCGCATACTCAATCATGCGGCATAGAGATATGATGCATGTAGCAACCCACCGGGAGGTATATATTGTGTGCGTATAACGAGTCAATCCTCTTTTTCTTAGTGCGAGGCTATCACAATGCTTGTCTATGAGCTAGTAGCTATAGCCACTGCTCGAGAGGGTAAGTAGTGGAACTCAATAAGTAAAGTAAGCAGCGTTCCTAGAGATAGGAATAATCTTATGCTCAATGCAACCATGCATTATAGAGATATAAGCAAGAGGCTGACCACCGAAAGTTGTATGATGCATTGGTGTGGCGAGCTGCGATTACCTTTGTGACCAAGCTTAATGTCGTGATGAATTTATCCCATCCACAATTCTATTTCTTCATGCATATCATTACGCTTTAACAGTTGTCGCATCTCTACCAACTCTCATAGTTAAACTTCCATTGCTCAATATGTTTAGTTAGGAGTAGGAGTAGCACATAATCCTTTAATTTATGTCTTTTTACTTTTGTTCTTCTCTTCAAACGCATTACTTCACAAACATCATTGAGTTATAAATCCCTATGTTCGACTCGGATCACCCCGAGAAACTTCCTTTCTCGTTATACTTGGCGAGAAAGCGAGAAAACTTGTTACAGGAATGCATGGTCATCGCATACACACTTAAACGCATATTGTATATTTCCTAGTCCAACGCATGACCATCGATGCATGGAGATCAACGCATATCATAAGATGCATGCATATTTCTTTTGCCTCTCTCCTTTCTTCTACCATCAAAAAACAATTATCTCCCAATAACAGTTCAAGTGTTGATAAATAATTTGAATTAGATTACGATGATGAGTAATGATGTATCTACTAAATTCTCTTTTTCTCTGTTTACACGTATTTCATATTAATTTAATATTTTTTTTTCTTTTCTGTGTTTGTATAGATATGATGTCAACTCCTAATAGGCAACGGGAGGCTAATGAAGAATTCCAGGAGATATATCTAGGCAACACGGGATCTTCTGTGGGTTACACTTCAGGTTAGTTTATTTTGAAATATATTATGTTTACTGAAATACATCATAAACTATTTTAAATTTTTTATTCCTCAGATAGTAGTTCAGCATCCACTCGGAGGAAACGTGAGCATTCGCAGAACATCGAGTTGGAAAAATACGTCCAAGAATATGGCAGAATTACAATCGTGATAAATGAGGGGGAGACGAAGTAGATTTCTCAACACTTGGTACGATTTAGTAATGCGATTGGTGTCACCGTGAGATCTGCATTTTCAGTACGATGTCATACTTTTGCTGAAGTTCCAAACAAGTTTATAGAATTGGCTAAGAGTCAATTATTGGTAAGTAATTATAAGTTTATTCTTTTAGAGTCAATCATAAACTAAGAGTCATGAACATCATCTATGCTAATTCTTCCTTCATTCTTTTGTAGCCTCATTCCGAACTTGATCTGTGTAGTCAATGACTTAACCATTTTTTAGAACATCAAATGCAAAACTCTTTCAAAGAATTTAGAGTAGATTTGCACAGACATTACAGGAAATGTGGAGATCCTCAGCAAGCACATGCCAACTTGCCTAGCTGGCTTAAAAATAAGCCAAAAGATTGGTACTTTTTGTGTGACCACTTCGAAAGTGATGCATTTCAAGTGAAAATCATTTAGGGTACGTATCATTTACTGCATTTACTATTATAGAATATTTGTTATTTATTTTTTTTGTTGAAATGTAGAAAATGTCTAAGATGAACAGGAAGAATAGAGAGAAATTACTGTTTGACCATGTAGGCGGATCAAAGTCATTCCTGCAAATTTAGGCAGAGTTGCGGGCAAAGGAAGGTCGAGAAATAGGACATGTTGACCTATTTAGGGAAATACACTCTAAAGGTGGCAAATTCGTGAACGAGGTAGTTGAAAATGCACATGTAACATTTTTTTGCTTTACTATCGTGTTGTTTTCCATTTCTAACTTCAGTCGCTTGTACTTACACATTTAATTAATATGTCTAGAATCAATTGTTGGAATTACAATCCAACCCCACTCTAGAAGGTTCTCAACCAAACAGGGGATGAAATCTGTGAGACGGTTTTATGTAGATGACCCGGATATTTAAAAGGCCTAGGTTGGGGCCCTAAATCTAAGTCAAGAAGGGGTAGCATCTCATTGAGTTCGTCATCTACTCAAGGAACGGAAAGGGAAATGGAGGAATTGAGAGCCAATTTAGAGCAGTCTTAGTTGAGGATTAAGATACTTGAAGACGTTCAAAAACAGATGAAAGAGGATCATGCAAGACAAATGGAAGAAATGAAAAAAAAATGATTGAAGACATGATACAATCACAGAGAAGAGACCCATCGAATTAGGTATGATTACTACATTATTTAGTTGTCTAATATGTTGCTATCCTGCAGTTATGGTAGCAAAGTAGTTATGCCTTAAGTAGTTTTATGATAAAGAATTGTTGGCTATCATGCAGTTATGATAGCCAAACAACTAGATTTTGATGTGCTTTTTGTCTTTTTGTGTGTTCTTTTATGTTTTGGAGGGTTCATATTTGTTTTGGGGGGGGGGGGGAGTTAGTGGGGTTGAGATTGGTTTAAACCATTTTGGGGACAAAATTTAAGTTTTATGTGTGTTCATTCTTGTGTATGAAATTTGTGTGTTTTTTTATGTTTGGGAGATTTCATGTTTGTCGTGGGGGGGGGGTAGAGTTTGACTATACTTGTTTTGTCATTGAAATTGGAGTTCTTATGTGTTTATGAATGTTTATTAAGTTCTAATATGTTGTGGGGGTGGGTTGAGATTGGGTTAAACTATTTTGGGGACAAAGTTTGAGTTTCATGTGTTCGTTCTTGTTTATGAAATTTGTGTGTTTTTTTATGTTCGGAGGTTTCATGTTTGTCATGGGGGTGGGTAGAGTTTGATTATACTCGTTTTGTCGTTGAACTTGGAGTTTTTGTGTGTTTATGAATGTTTATGAAGTTCTAATGTTTTTGTGGATGTTTTGTTTATGAAGTTTGAACGTGTTGTGGATGTTTACAGATGATGGCATTGAATGTTTTGTTTTATTGTAGAATGTTGTTCGGAGATGAGGTTGGACGATTGTTAAAGATGCTATATTCCAGACATGTTCTAGACGTTGTTTTATTTTATTTCTTCTATGTATTTATGAAGACAAATTTCTTTTATTTAGTATCGACTTTGTTTATTCTAGGATATGTTAATTTTTTATTTATTTGATAGTATGGACTTTGTTTTCGTTGTTTTATTTATTATGTGAATCTGTTTAGTTGTTAATTATGTTTACAGGTTATTCAGATCAAATTTAAAAAATTACAAACTATAAATTAAAAATATTTGAAAGACAATTTTCAACTAATGAAGGAACTCCTCACACATATATTACTACGTCGGGAGTTCCTATAACTCCCAATGCATAAACAAACCGTCGGGATTTTAAGAGCTCCCGACGCATGAAACAAACCATCTGGAGTTCGAGAACTTCCGACGCATAGAACAAAGGTCGGTAGCCTAAGTCGAGGAACTCCCGACGCCCTATACATGCGTCAGGAGTTCCTCGACTAACTCCTAATGCCTTCCTTTCATGTATCAAGAGTTTTTCCAGACCAAACTACCGACGATCAATTATTCGGGAGTTTGGTGAATTGTGATGTCGAGAGAAGTTCGATTTCTTGTAGTGTTATTAAAAAAGGTATTTTCTATTTGAGAAATTATTTAAATAAACAATTATGATAAATATCTATTTTTATTCATTTGTTTTTATTGTTTAACTTTTATATGCATGATTGATATATTGAGTAAGAAAAATATGTATAATAAGCATCGAAAGAATATTCAAAACATATATCTCATTCAATCTGATTGTTTACATCATCACAAATACTTAAAACGAGATATTATAAACATTTAGTGACAAACAATCCCTCTCATCATTTAGTCAAGGATTTAAAATAAAAAATAATGACTTCACAAATAGCTAATTAAACATATTTTAACAAAACTTTACTAGGTATACCATTTTTGGGACTGATTTAAAGTCAATCACATCAACAAAAATAACCTACCAAGTAATTCTTCCAAAATCAATAATTTGAAATGATTTTAGATTTTCTTAAAATCAATTTTTATTCAATGTCAAACATCATCATTTTAAGAAGTGATTTTGGTGAGAGAAAAAGTTATTTTGACTATCCCAAACATCACTCGTAAATATATCGTTGCTCGTGAACAGTGTTTTGCCTTAGGATTATTCCTAGTATTAGCCACTCATGATTAAAGAAGACATAACAGAAAAAGGAGATGAAGATGAAATGTTTCATTAAGTTGCTAAGATAAACTGAAAAGTCTGAACAATAGTAATTTCAAGCTGAAAAATGCAAGAAATTGAACATTTCATCTTGATCCTCTTAATTTAAGGAAATTACCTATGTTTAGATGCAACAAGTCTTAATTACTTGATTGTGTGATTATTCCAATTTCATACTATAATAATTTGTATTTCCTATTTATTTTGGAGGAATGTAGAGTATCTAAATGTCTCGAGATTTCTATACATCTTAAGATGCACATATGAGACTTCTCAAAAGCTTTTGGTTTTTGGTTTTTTCAGTTTTTTAATTTTTGTTTTTAAATTTATGTTTTCTAAAAATAAAAACCATATTCAGTTATATACAACATCATGCAATTAACTATATTTATAATTTTTATTTATATAAAAAATAGAAAAAATATTCTTAATGACAAAATTACTTAAAATATTTATAAATATAGCAAAATATTATATTCTATTTGCGATAGACGACTGCGATAGACTACTATTTGTATCTATCTATTCCATGATAGACATAGATAGAAGTTTATCACAGTCAATTGCAAATAAACAATGAAATTTTGTTATATCATATAAATATTTTGATTTATTTTATTATATTTGAAAACAACTTTAAAAAATAAACTTAATTTAAATTAATACATAGCTCAATTTATTCAGTTGGGAAAAAAAAAACTATCAACAATGTGGCTATCTTCTTTTAAAATAAGTTCAAGAATTTAAAGTAAAAAATTAAAATTTAAATTTAATATAAGATCTTTTATAAAAAGTTCATAGTTACGGTATAAATGGGAAAGTTTATCCCCCAACTTTTAAATATATTTTCAAAAATCAAGCCAAATTTAGCTTAGAATTCACATGTACTTTTAAGGAAGGTGAAAAACTTGTCACAAATTATGAGGAAACAAACATTAATATCAAAAATAGAAAATAAAAAACAAAAATGATTATCAAATAAAGTCAAAGTGATTATCAAACGGAATCTAAATAGTCCTATATATAAATCTTTTAATTTTTTCTTGGAAAGTAACTATTGTCATTAAGGATGTCATACTGTACATAGATATTTCTAAGAATCTAAAATTTAAAGTATTTAAAGGTTCAAACTATATATATTAAAAATACATGTTCCCTTAGAGTTGTTTTCATTTTCTTAGAGTCAATCCGGGCATGGCTTCACTAATATCCAATATAAATTAACAACCAAGAGATCATGGTTCGAATCCCCCACCCCACTATTATACTCAAAAGAAAAAAAAAATTAAGCTTTTAATTATGGCTATATATATATATGCTTTAGAGAATTTATTTTGGACAAGCCACATCTCAACTGTGGAGTTTGTAATAATTAGTTACATCTCTAAACTTTTAATTGGATCAATCACTCCCTTGAAATTCATATTTACCCTTGCGGTAGGTTATATAAATATTTTGAACTTTTTCTGGGTAAATTGCAAAAATCACTGCTCAAGTATTGTGTTAGTTGCAATTACACCCTTAAACTTTCAATTGCTACAAGAATTATGACTTTTAGCGACAAATATATCTAGCGATGAAATTCACAATGTCGCAACTATAGCGACGAAATAAATATTATGTCTCTATCCATGTGACGGAAAACTGATAATTCGCTAATTTACGATGAATAAATCTAATCATCGCAAGTGGCATGTGACGACATTCGAATCATCGCTAGTGGTGTGCGACGTATTTCAAAGTTGTCGCAGTGAGCGATAAAAAATGATTTTAAAGCATGTTAGCTCAATTAATTGGGTGGGATGCTTGGTGCTCAATATGAGGGTTTGCGACGAAATGGGCTTTAGTTGCAAGCCCGCATTGCAACGAAAAGGGTTTTTATCGCAATAAGCTGCAATGAAATTAAATAGAATTAGTCGCAATAGTTTGTGACATAATAAGATTTAATCGCAAGAGGTTTTTTTAGAACCATTTACTTACGTCTTTTTTTACTCGTTTAGTTCGTTGTTTGTATAAGAAGAGGATGTTGGGTTTTTGGCAAAAATATTAGAAGTGCAGTTGTCCCGCATCAAAAAAATTTAGGAAAGTCATAGGCTTTTCCTACATTGAAAAGGTTTAGGAAAGTCATGTGCTTGTTCAAGAGGAGGACAATTATCTCCATTGGTATGAGACCTTGTGTGGTGAAACTAAAAGCAAAACTATGAAAGTTATGCCTAAAGTGGACAATATCATACCATTGTGGAGATAGTTGGAGGGTCGTTGTCCCTATCAAGATTATTGGGAATGCGACCAAAGCCCTTATTAGTTAGATAAGAGGAGGATCATGAGTATATAAAGGAGGATGACTATCTCCATTGATATGAGACCTTTTGGGGTGAAACCAAAAGCAAAGTCATGAGAGTTATGCCCAAAATAGGGAATCATACCATTATAGAGATAGTTGGAGGGTTGTTGTCCCTATCAAGTGGTATTAGAGCGTCAGGTTCATAGTTTTTAGGCTTAGAGGGTGGTCCCCCTTTCTCGTGTAAAAGCGATCAGAATTCGAACACGCCACATTTTATTGGGAAGGATCATCACCTTCTTTGGCCAGATCTTCCAACCTTTTCACAATTACAGTTCATTGCGCCCTTTACCTAGTATGTCCGCTTTACCATGATGGAAGATGTGATGTTAGCAGTTCCAAAAGTTTGCACAGACATTAACTTGGCGGTTATGCAAGGTGTGTGGTAAAAGTTGTGTTGATGGCTGAAGGACTTCTAGGTGAGCCAAGTAGGTAGAAGTCGTACCATAAATATCAACATGGTTTATCAGCATGTGATGAAAAAGGATAATCTTGGGAGATGGTATTCCAGGTGGTCTACTTTTTATGGTGGAGTAGGTCATACTATGAGATGAGAATTATGATCGACGGTGAAGACAATGGATGTTGCAAAAGCTGCAGATTCTTCAAATATCTTACCAAGGTGGAATTTGTTGGTTTTTAGCAAAAATGTTAAAAGTACAGTTATCCCACATCAAAAAGATTTAGGAAAGTCATGGGTTTCTCCTATATTGAAAAGGTTTAGGAAAGTCATATGCTTATCCTACATAAAAAAGGTTTAGGAAAGTCATGGGCTCCAAGTTTTGGTTTTCAGTCGTCCTAGTTGGAAACACTTTAAGCTTAGTATGCTAACTCTAATTAAATTCTTTTTGTATTCTCTAGTTTAAGAGTGGAAAAAAAATGTGTGAATGGTCAAAAGTTTTTAGAGAGTGCTATTGTAATTGGGATCCTGAGAGAGAATTGTTCTATGTGATTATAACTATTTTCACAAAGTGGATTTCTTTCTGGTGGGCCATAGTTTTTCTCCGAGTTGGGAGTTTTCCACGTAAATTCTTGTATTTCCAGTTTTATTACTTTTCTTTAATTTATCTATTATTATTTTCTGCTGTTCTGGAAGGTTTTTCCCAACAGAGGAGTTGTACATGCCGTTCGTCTGAAACTTAGACGAACATTTAGAGGGGGGATCGTTGTCGTCATCCAGAGGACTGCCCCATTTTCAATTTTACCTACACATTCAAAGGAGCTTCCATTTGTCGATGATGAAATTTTGGTGATTGACCATAGCAGTTTAAAATCTCCATTCACTTGGACCCCATTTTAAAGAAGAATGCAAACATAAGAGGAATAGGTTTGTGATCACTAAATTTTGCCGTTGCCATTTAATGATTTTGGGTTTTAATTTTTGTGAGGTTTGATTCTTTTTCTCGTTCAATATTTTGCAAATGATGGGGTGGAAGTAAATTTGTTGATCATTACTGAATTAGTTTGATAATTTTAGTGTGGATTCCTTGTTCCTCTTTTTATTTGTGCTCTTTTAGTTGATTTTAACATATTAAGAGGTGATATTTTACCTTCAATCAAAATTGGAGTTCAAATGGTATTTCAAATATCACAAAACATAGGAAAAATTTGTGTTAACATAGAAATGTGGGGGAATTTTTGTGTTGCTTACAAAATGGCATTTTGTGTTGCATAGGAACAAGGGAAAAATTAAGAGGAAGATCATTTTATGAAGAAATTTGTTTTGAAAACTAATAATAAAATGAAAGAATGAATAAGACATGATCTTAAAAGATAACAATTTGATGCAATTTACGAAGTTATTGATTTCAATTTGATGGCTCAATTTGCAAGTTATTAATTTCATTTATGTAGATAAATTGTGATTTGGAAGCAATTTTTGTGATTTGTGGGTTTTTGTTTAAACTATTTTGAAAATATTTGTGTCATTAAGCTGTGGTTTACTGCTATTTATGTGATTAGATTTTGCTTAGGGGCTGATTGTTTGATTAAAGCATGATTTATTGTGTTTAAATTTTATTTTGAAGTTTGTCTATGTGTGAACAAAATTTTATTTGGAACTTATTGTGTGATTAGAGGTTGTTGTCTTTATTAACTGGATTGTATGATTACTCATTCAAATACTTTTGTTTCTTTTGTCCAAAGATTTCATTCGAATGTTGATTTTTTTTTTCTCGGTTAAGCTCCTTAAAGATATGTAGCTTTTTGTACCTTTTTTTTTTATCATTCTTTTTCTTTTTAATTTTAATTAAAACATTGTTGATGAGAGATCTAAAAGTTGATTTGGATGCTATTTATGTCTTCAAACTCATTTAGAAATGTTGTTCGGTTAGCATGATGATATTTGAGCTTATTATGTATTTTTTTTTAGAGAATAGTTGTGTAGTTAAATTGTATGTGTTTGAAATGAGTTTTGGAGGCTAATTTGTTTGCTCAAAATGTGATTTGGAAGTCATTACGTGATTAAAGTTTGGTTTAGACGATTTGTGTAATTAAACTATGACATTTATGCTATTGTGCTTATTATATCTAAAGAGATTACTTGATTTGACTTGATTTTATTCTTGATTAAGCTCCTTAAAGTTTAGATTATTGCTTTGTGTTGAATATGTTTGATTATTCTAATTATTATGGAACGATAAAAGCTCTAAATATTTTGCACATATTATTGTTATTTTAAATAACTTTATGAATAAGTTTCCATTTGATATTTTTCATATTTGTTATCTTGTAAAAAATTTGGTTGGACCGGTTTAAGGGTGAATGAGAATTTATGTTTGGTTGGACTCGAATTTTGTAATAGTTATGTTTGAAATTATGTGAATTGAATTACCTGATAATTATGTTTTAGACTAACTTCTGATTGTTAATTAAAAATGAATTAATTTTTTTATGTCGATGGTGAATATGTTTAAGTTTAATATTTAACAAATTTTGATATGTTTGAGAATATATATATACACAAGCACATATATATATATATATACATATATAAAAGACTCATGTTTAAAAATAATTTGATATGTGTATATTTATGTGTGTAGGACTGATCCGAAATTTGTTAGTGGCAATATTAAACTTTTCTAAAAGAATACATTTTGAAGACTAAACCGAATTTGTTGATAGCAATATTCAAACTTTATTGAAAACTTATTTTTGTTGTAGTGGATATTAAAGATTTTATAAACATATTTTAATATAGTACGATATTTTGTTCATATTTGTTTAATTTCATGATTTGTACATAGTTGCACTAAGTTTTTTTATTAGGGAATAATGTTTTAAAAAAAAATCTTAAAAAAGAATAATAATATTTTCTTTAAATGTTATTAAAATTTGCGATGAAACATAAAACATCGCAAAATTATTGCGTCGATAAAAGAAACGTAAATGCAACAAACAATAAAATATCGCACAATTCGACGTCCTCATAAACAGTGAATATTGCGAACTTTTATGTTTCGTCGCAACAAGAATGCGACGCTCTAAGGATTCCTCACATATAAAAATGACGTAAAAATCTTTCAGCGACTAGACTTTAGTGACGAATGCATTTGACAAATTATTTTCATCATTAAAAGTAAGGTTCTTGTAGTACCCTTAAACTTTTACAAGTGTTAAAATTGGACCTTCAAGCTTATAATAATTGTAGAAATTAGACCCACAAATAATAAAAATTGAACTTTGAAACTTATACAATTATGTAAGTTTGAAATTTTCATTTGACCTAATTTTAACATTTAAATAATTTGGAGTGTTCAATTTTTCAAAATTGAAAGTTAAGGTTATAATTACAACTATCATCATACTTGTTTTTGGTATTATTAAATATAACATAATGTAAAAAAAATTACAAATATAACCAAATTTAAATAGTCTATCAGAAATAGACCATAATAATAGACTTGGCTATATTTACAATTTTTTTAAATGATATTATACATTTAGTTATTATTTCTAAAAATACTACTCATTATAATTACCATTTTTTTAAATTGAAGTAAGGTCGGATGAAATTTAAAATCTGTAAAGAACTTTAACAAAATAATTGAACTAGAATATAAAATTAAATTAAAGTCGAAGTTTTCTAATTGAACAATAATTTAGAAAACATTTAGAAATCAAGACTAAAATTTTACATTTACACTTGTCGGTGAGTTACAAATATATTATTATTATTATTTTATTGAAGTGACATTCAATGGAATTTAAAGTTTGAAAAGCAAATTGACCAAATGAATTGTAAAATAAAGTTAAAATTTTATAATTAAATAATAATTAGAAAACATTTAGAATTAAAAAGAGAGTGGAGGTCAAGTTTTTATGCAATGAAATATTAAAATATTCATGTCAACCATATCTAAATTTTAATTTTATAAATATATCGATATCAATGTTAACATTTTCCTCAGCCTAATATTGTAGCACCAAAGTCCCAAGATTTGAATTAAATTCACGCCAAAGTACATTTATATAATTGAGTCATAAAAAAAAGTTCTTTGTCAACCATTTCTTAATCATATTTTGACCATTCTCATTCATCTTGGTTGATTCATATACCTCTTCTATTATGAGGTTAACTAAATATAAATTGGGAACTCGGTTAAAAAAAAAAAACGTAAGGCTACCATAATTGTAATAGATGATAAAATTAATTACCATATTTGCACCAACTCATATTGATCAAATGAAGATACGTTGACGAAAGATTTCTTTTGCTTGATGGATTGATTTTTATTTTATTTTATTCTATTCTATTCTAGTTAAAGGTTGATCATATGAATCACTAAAATCAAAATCTCCCATATAAAGAATGCTTTGCAAATGAGCACTAGAATTAATCATATCATGAGTAATCTCATTTCCCACCTCAAATTTGAACATTATTATTCAACTCCAATTTACAGTAAAACTTAAAATGAAATATAAACACAAGAAGATTACAAACACATAAAATGAGAGAAAGAGAGAGAGAGAGAAGCAATGAGATCGTGAGAGAGGGGGGAAGATGAACAAAAACGGAACCTCAATGGAATCTCACTTTCTTTTGATCTCTCAATCCCAAATCCTCAAAGCTCCAATCCCTTCTCATCCCCGAGCTCCTCACCAACCTCGGCTCGTTCCTGCCGCAATCGCTATGCACCCGACGATTCTTGGCCTTCTTTTGTAGAGAAGAGCTAATATCGTCGTCGTTTTTGATCGACTCATACGATGGGGGAGTCAATTCGGCCGACCACCTCCGCGAAACGTATAGGCAACATGATTTGCCTCTACTAGAGGAGGTTTCATAACCATGATTCTCCCTATCAGATTGGGTTCTTGGAAGGGCTTGGCATGTTAGGCAATTCATGCTCATTAAACCAAAAAGAAATCAAACAATTCTTTAGGGTTTGTTTTGTTTATGGAGCTTCTTTTGGAATATATAATAAAGAGAGAGACTGAGAGAGATTAAGAGAGAAAGGAGACATGACTCATGAGGATGAATTGGGAATACAGAGAATTCCCATATGGAGATTCAAGGTTGGCTTTTGGGTTGGAAAATAACAACCAAACTGATTTTTGTTTGAGTCTTTGTTTATATAGTTGTGATATCCTAGAAGTTTGCTTTGACCAAACCCTAATTATAATTATAACCACAAATCAATAATTATCCATTTTGGTAAACCATATATCATTGGCTCTTATCCCATCTCATGTAGTGAAAGATTTAAATCTTATTTTGATGAACTTTATTTGATTTAGGTTCTCACCATTTCAATTTCATCTATTAAGTTACCTGAATTAATCTAACTTTAAAAATTTTAATCTTACCTCTCAAGTTTTAAATTTGGTTGAAATAAATACCCTTGAACTTTAAAATTGTTTCAAATAATATATTTTATGTTGAAAGGATAAAAATTGGCGTAGACATTGATTTGTAAATATTAGAAGGCGTATATCATTGTTATCACAATTATATAGAACATTACGATCATCGATGTTACCGTTTATTTCATTAGAAAGAATATTGCGTTAAAATCATTTATAATAATGAATTTGTGTAAATTGGTTGTCGTGTTAATTCAAGTGAATGATGTAATATATTACATCATATATCTCATACAATTTTTTTACACATTAGTCAACACATCAACTTTTATCTTTTTCTTAAAAAAAAAATAAAAAGTCTTCAAATGTTTTTTTTTTTTTTAACGAATTTGGAAGTTTAAAGGTAAAATAATTTTTTTTTCATAGTTTAAAGAATATAATTGAAATCTACTCACAAATTTAATTAGGAGTAGTTTGTATAATATATAATCAATTTTATTTTAGTACATGAATTTTGTATAAAATGTTTTGTTAGTGTTTTGTTATTGGCTCTATATTTTTCTAAGCCTATATGTGGTGGTTTTGTAGTTACCACAAATGTTGTCTCAACAATGGTCACAACTGTCACAATATTTCCTATAGTATATTTTCTTTTCTTATTTGGAAATATTTTGCAAATTTTCGATATTTTCCTTGTTCAAGGGTTAGCTTATTTTTTTTTTTTAAAAAAAAAAATTGTTTCCTTTCTTGGCTTTGGTTTTTAAAAGAAAAAAATGATATTCTTTTAGATTTGCCGCATTTTATTATTATTGCATAGCATTTCTATTCTTGGTAGCTAAATTGTGCAACAACATCATGTTTTTATTTTATTTTTTTTGTATCTTTACTCACCGTATTCTGTTGTGCGATTTCATTAATTGAAAAATGCAAGACCTTAAAGATAATTTTTGTCTAAGGGAGCCTAAGGCACTGTTATTAAGAAGTAACTCTCAACTTAGGGGAACTTAAGATGTCGTTTTCGAGAAGGAGTTCTCCAACTTTTGGAATATCTAAGATTTGTCATTGAAGGGAGTTCACTAAGTAAAAAGAAAGATAATATTGTTAGAGCGGAGTCTCACACACTGTCGGATGTCAAAATATTCAACATTGATATTAACATACTTAGGGAGAGCTTAAGTCCTTATGAGAGGGAGTCTCACATCTAGGGGGAACCTAGGTGATCTATGAGTTGGGCTCAACGTCAGTCGTTGTAGTAGTCATTGTATTGCAAATAAGTACTACGTTGTAATTGTTTGACTCTTTATTATTAGTGGATTATCTTTCCTGAGTACACTACCCCCCAGATGTAAGTGAGTTTTCGCTGACTTGGGTTACCAACTGTTATGTGTCTTTTCTTTGAATTGTTGTTGGTATTTTGTTATTATAGTGCTTGTCTGTGTTTTCTGTCTAACATTCAGGTTTTGAGTAATGAGTCATCTTATAGTTTTTTTAATTGGTGTCAGAGTGGATCACCTTTATCTCAAGTGCTTCAATCATGAACGAAATCAAAGAAGGTGGCTCCACCACTTGTCCTCCTGTTCTAGATGGAATAAACTATTCTTACTTGAAAGCTCGAATCCTATCAGATGATGAGTCTGAAAATAGTAGTGACACAAAGGATAGATGTCAAGACACTTGGTAGTAACATCTCATCTAACACCTCGTCATGTGAGATTTCAGGGTATGATGTGTACGTAAGCATATTAATGATTCTACCAAACATGTGTCCACTGATTCTTCTTATCCAGTTCTATTTAACAAATGGCAAGACGTTCTGAAAGTCCTTGATGTGCAAAAAGAAAGCATTGAGTCTTTGATGACTGACGATCATAGACTTATATATGCTATTACAGATTTTAAGCGAGAACTTACTCAAGTCAAAGCTAAAAAAGATTTGGTTTGTAAAAAATGTCAGAATTTTGAATACTAATACTGAGTCTCTGAATAAAATATTGACAAAAGGAAAGGCTTCTGAGATGATAACACTGGGCTAGGTCTTTCCAAAAGTGAAAGTTAGTTTAATAGACAATCTCATCTCAAAAGGAAGCAAAAGATTGAGTTTGTTATAGTTCAAAATCCAGAATCATATGGCATTATAGGAATCCATACATTATAACACTTATAATATACAAAAAATGCATGAACATGCTTAACTTAAGATGGGATTTATTTAAATGACATCCACAAAGAATTTAAATAGCAAATGAAACCTGCAATTTTGGCCCTTATGATAAAATAAAGAAGTAAGTTACACTAATTTAGCTAATTTTATCCTAAAATTTCTTCTATTCCTTTAGAACCGGAACAGACTAACCTGAATCAGCCCGAATCGGATCACCAACCAGTAAACCAAGCCAACACAATCGAACCGGACCACCAACTGAACCGCAATCAAATCGAACCCACTTTTCTAACCCTAATTCTTAGCAGAATTGTGTTTTTTGACCAAATTGATCTCGATCTTCATCAACACTAACCCTAATCCTAGACCCAGACTTACAGAGGAACGATTTACAACAATAATTTCTGAAAAACACAGAGGCCTTTACATTGATCATATCAAAATTGTAAATCTAAGGTCAAGTATAGCGGAAAGCATTCAATTGTAAACCATAACATTCATAATATAGTAAATTCCACCAAACTGTCAACGCAAAAATTAATCTTATGTCACACAACGCATGGATGCATATGATGCAAGTTCATGTGATACTACTTCTAGATATGCGTTGATTAACAATGTTCTTGTAGTATGTTGTGCGTTGTCACAAGTTTCCTTGCATTGAAACTAAGTATAATTTCACCGCAAGTTTCTCGGCGTGATCCAAGGTCGAACACAGGGACTGTTTGAGGTTATTGCGTTATGCTTGTGATACATGCAACCAGGGGTTTTCAATTAATAAAAGTTGTTGTGTACAAGAATATAAACATGCGATAAAGTAAAGTAAAGAGGTAAAGATGCGATAATAAAATAAATTGCGTTAAAGTAAATTGCATTAAAGTAAATCTAATCTAAGATGATACAAAATACAGGTTTCATGATACAAGATATTGAGGTCAAGACTGACTGTGAAGATATATAAAAATCGTGTTATGCAGTGGCAAGTCTTATGTGTGAGACAGAAAGAGAAAAGATAATTAGTACAAACATCGCAAATTCCTTAATTGCATTAAAGGCATAAATACGATTCTGCTTTTTCGTTGACGTACACCTCTCGATGATCGACCGCGCTCCCACATCTCTGTGGCGAAACAGGGACAAACGTGATGAACGCAAGGTTGCTTCCATCTCTGGAAGTACTTCTTGCTTTAGTTAACGCATTCTTCTAACCTTCTCTCGACAGATCAGAATGGCATCTTCACTTCTGCTCTCACAGGTGAAGATGTTGTCTAGCATGCTTTAGCTAAACGTTCTTATTTCTTTAGCACAAAGTAAGTTACTTGTTTAATTCATATTAATTACCGGGGGATTAAGAAGACTTTATGAAGAAAGCGATAAAAGAAGGAATAGAAATAGACAGAGAAGGGGATACGAAAACGATCGAGACATTCCATATTCCTATTCAGCGTCTGATACATGATTTGTGAATGAAGAGATTAAGAAGATGAAATATAGTGATCAATAGAGTTAGAAACAAATACAAATAAACACCAACGTCTTGGCGCCGATCTGGATGGAGATTTGCTTGCCAATGTGGATGGATCGTGCAGACGGATGAGCTTTCCTCTCAGGCTTGCTCAACCGGTAGTAGGGATCTGAGTATAGAGCTTCAAGGCGGGGATTTGGCAGAACAACATTGAGACTCACCTCTCGGCCTTGTCTCTTTTCTTCCCAGATTTCTTCCGATCAGTACTCAGCTCAGCCTTTCTCTCAGTAATTTAGCAATTAGCCCTTGTATCAATTATTCCCGTATCAAGTATATCTTTTCTGAATTCTATGGGGGTATTTATAGGTGAAAAGCTTTGACTCTTGGCTTGTGGACCCCACTTCTTGTTATGGAAATTCTGGAGATGGAGGAATAAATATTTCTTTTGTTATGCATTCAGACCATCAAATCTGCACAACGGCTAATTGTATACGTGTTGTAATCCTCTGCCTTTACGTTGCTCATTTGCATCTTTCGATCGGTTGCTCGCATGCGGTGTTGATTTTATTACCGCATGCGGTTGAAATTCAGCTCGAGATCGACTGTCGCATTGCAGCGTGATTGCGTTAATCGTCTCTTCATTGTTAATTGATGGACACAATGTAACAGAGATGTGTTGTTCAGTTTCTCGTTGAATCTTCATCGCAAGCGGTGATTTGGTTTCCTGCAAAACAGAGTAAAAATATCCTCTTCTACCATCTTGACGATATTAGTGGGTGTAATTGCGACAATTTATAATTATTGTATTTTTTAGCTAATTTTCATACAATCAACACATATTTTCTCTCTTTTGGCCGCAATATCTGAATAAGGCAGTATAAATAACTTGTATTTCTACAAGTTATCACAAACCAATGTAAAAAAACATATTTAAATGACCAAATTGATAATACAGTTTGGCTCTGATACTAATTGAAGGAATGAAAACGCTAAGGCACAACGGAAGCCAAAACACAGAACCATTTCATTTTTTTTTTATATATATTGGTATTTAAAATCAAAACAAATTTTGAATCGAGATTGGACACCACCACTTGAAAACCTCTTTATTCTTGTTGGAAATTAATGCTATGGAGAATTGAAGGATACTCGCTTTTGAGATTTTGGGAATATCACAGAACGATTTTTTCCTTTTATTAGGATGAAGAAAACACACAGAGAATTTGAGAGCCCCATCCTCCCTCTGCAAAACAAAATTCTTTTGTTAGAGAGATGGTGAGAAAGGGAGAGAAAAACCTGGGATTGATCTACGTTTTCTCGTAACTACCCTAAAATGGGGAGTTAATTTTTAATTTAAATTAAATTAAATTTATTGATTAAATCATATTTAATTAAATATTTATTTAAATCATATTTAAATGATCTCTTCTCACATAACTTATAGTTTTAATGTACATCTAATGTACATTAAATTTAACCTATATTTTTTATTTAATCAATTAAATTAAATTAAATTAAATATTAATTAATTCTTCAATTAATTAATCATCCAATTAAATATCACATATTTAATTTCATTTCCAGTTTGAAACATATTAAAACAACATTTTTCTCATTTAACCTATAGTCTTAATGTACATCCAATGCACATTATTTTTAACCTATAGTTTTCAATATGAATTTTATTCATATTAGATTAATATTTGAACTCCTTTCAAATATTTCGTTCTCTCATTTATTAATTTTGAATCATATCCAAAATTAATAATAATGTCTAAAATTAAACTTTATATTAAAATGTATCAACATACATTAAAAAAAATCCCAATTCTAAATTTAAATATTTCAAATTCAATATAATGACAAATTACCTCAATATCCTTTGCAAGTTATGAAGGGAACTAAATGGACCTACAGATTAGAAGCTCCAATGGTGTGAGATTAATTGACTCAACTCATTAACGAAATTAATCAATATGTGTTAATTGTGGGTACACTCCACTAAAGACCCACAGCTGCAGTCATCTCACTACAAATATGTTTTTGTGTTAACGAATATAGACCAATAACAACAAGTTAGTCCTTCACGAGTGTTGGTAACACCAACTTGGAGAAATTACCATTTTATCCTTGGGTTACCTCTACATTCTTAAGTACCAGTGCTCCTCTAATGCTGTATAAGGTGATCAGCAAGTTCATGTTTGGAACAACTTCTAAATCATTTAGGAACTTCCTTAGCCAAACTGTCTCTTTTGCTGCTTCACAAGCAGCTGCATACTCACCCTCCATGTTTAAGTCTACAATGTATCCTTGCTTGATGCCACACCATACTACAGCTCCTCCGTTTAGGGTGAACATTGATCTTGACGAGGACTTCCTAAAATCCTTGTCAGTTTGGAAATCAGAGTTCGTGTATCCCATAAGGATAAAATCCTTAGCTCCATACACTAGCATATAGTCCCTCGTTCTCCTAAGATACTTGATGATATTCTTGACCGCAGTCCAGTGGTTTAACCTTGGATTAGACAAATACCTATTGATTATTCCCACTGCATAACAAATGTCAGGCCTAGTGCTGAGCATAGCATATATTACACTGCCCACAGTTGAGGCATATGGAATACGTCTCATGTCCACAACTTCTTGAGGTGTCTTAGGACACTGTTCTTTAGACAAGTAAACTTCATGCCTAAAAGGTAATGAACCCTTATTAGAATTCTGCATTGAATATGGAATCAACATCTTGTCGATATAAGTTCTTGGGACATGGCTAGCTTTTTGTTATTACGATCTCTAATGATTTGGATCCCAAAAACATACTGCACCTCTCCCAAATCTTTCATTTGAAATTTGGCTGCTAGCAACTTTTTAACATCAGTAACGTATCCTACATCATTCCCAATGAATAGGATATCATCCACATAAAGTACCACAAGGCTGAACAAAGTTTTGGTCAAAACAAAAAAGATCACGGTATCAAACCTAATATCCCAAGCTTTGGATGCCTATTTCAACCCATAAATGGATCAATTCAATTTGCAAAATTTTTGCTCCGACCTTGGGCTATGATCCCCTTGGGCTGAGACATAAAGATATTCTCTTCAAGAATGCTATTCAGAAAAGTTGTCTTGATATCCATTTGCAATATTTCATAGTCATAATATGTATAAATTTAAGCATAGCAACAGAGAAAAAAGTTCCCTCATAGTCAACCCCTTCTCTTTAGGTATAACCATTTGTTACGAGTCTAGCTTTGAAGGTCTGTACCTTCCCAACTATGTCTCTCTTTCTCTTGTAGATCCATTTACACCCTATGAGTTTAACCCCTTCAGGTGGATTAATGCGTTGTATACATGCAATTAAATAATAATTCTTATGAGATTTAACACTCAATGTCAAACCTAAGTGCAAATTTGACAAAAGTTCGTGGTGAGTCCAGGGTCAAACACAGGGATTTCTTGTAAGCGCGTGATGAAACTAAAAATATGATCTTAGCAGGAGTTAAAATGTTCAAGGGGTTGATTGAATAACTAACTTAAACCTAAATATGTGATGGGAATTATGTTTAAAATGAAGCAATGTGAGTTGGATAATTATGCAATAAGAGGGTTGAGAAGGATTTTTACTAACTCTTTCTAAACAACTAGAGAATGTTCATCCTTCTTAGTGGCCATCAAGATTTTTAAACAATTGGATAAGAGCTAAGATCGAGCTAAGATCGAGGCCATTGACCAGTACTTCTCACTGTTCTTTACCACATTATCTTATCTCTAAGATGCATGCGATAAGTGTAACATGCAGAGAATGTACTTATTTCTAAGGAATATTTTCTCTTGTTTTATGAGGACCTAATCTAAATTCTTTCAAACTCAGATTGACTTTACTTAGAACAATTTCTCAATTGATTCAAGCAACATATATAAGCATGCATAAAACGAGCTGATCGCATGACTCCTTCAATTATTTAGTCGTGTTAACTACATTCTTCTCAACCCATGAGGTGATTTAGCTATGCGTGATGTTGATGAAAAAGACAGACAAGATATATAACAAATATCTATTCATACTGAAAATCTAAATTTTTCAATACTAGAAATACAATACAAATACACAAAATAAAGAAAAATGATAGAGAGTCAAGTCGTGGTTCGCAATGTCTTGCTTCCTCCAATTTGTTTTACAGTTACTTCACTTAGGCGATTGAACAAGATTACCCTATTTTCTCTAACTCATGATTATGTTGATAGGGCACATTAAATTCCATATCCTGTCACGCCATCTACAACGTGTTAGGGGTTCATTTAATCTTCAACAAAGTTTTCCTGTCGGCCACCAATGTAACTTGTGATGTGACACCCACCGCCCATGTCATGTCATGCCTCAACGCTTGCAGCTTATGCGATAATCTTTCCTTTTCTTCTCTGTCAATTCTTGTTTGATTGCATCAATGGGTATGCAACATGCGATCGCACGTTCATCAAACTGCTAAAGGATATTTTGCATAGAAGCAGTAAAATTAGTCTGCAATTTAAATATGTTATGTGTTAAAAGTATGTGATTGCATGCTTCGCTTTTTATATAGATTTATTGGTAAAAATTATCAAAATTTCATTCCTTTGCCTTATTATTTTAAATGAAAGAGATTCAATAACTTGTATTTTTACAAACTATCACACTCCCAAATTTAAAATAATGCTTTTCCTCAACCATATATTTAAGACTTCTTATGATTTTGATCACCTTCAAAAATTGCCTAGACCTCTCAGAGTTCCTCACCTAGTTTGCTAGACTAGATTTTTTTTTCTTTAGTTTTATTTCTTCTTCCAATAAATTTACTCTTAGCCTTGAGAAGCTGCAAGCTTATTCTTAAAAATTACTTTACTCATTTCTAAGACTATATAATATTTCTGAAAATGAAGATTTGGAACAAGATAAAAATATTTTCTCCTTGTTACTTCTTGTTGTGATTTTGCGCTGATCCAAGCGTCTAACCTTCGTTTTGGCTTGCCTCCATGGGTGTCATGCGGACATCCAACTACGAGCTAATCACTTTTTTCAGACTAAACTCATGCCATCTTTGAGGTAGTGGAGTTGCGATCACTTATGCTTTACGTTGATCATGATTCTTGACTTTGTTTTAGCCTTCCCCTACGGGTATCATGCGAGCATCCAACTACGAGCAAGTTTCGATCTCAACGGCTCTTTCTTTTTTATATATAACAAAGTACTTAAGGATATTAAATATTTTTGAAAAGCCCACATGTTTTCAAACCTTTTCCACCCCAAATTTAGAAGGTATCAAGGTTCTTAGAAAGAAATATGGAATGGTATTAGATAGTTATCGCAAAAGACGTTTGTTAAAAATCTTGCATGCTTGCTGAATCCTAGAAGTAACTTTAAAGGGAAAATAATCTTAAAACTTAATACTAATCAGTCTAGGTGTTAGTGTTAAGGCATAATTTTATCATTGAGGTCCTCAATGGCAAACGAGGCAACAGAGAGAAATAAGCGATCAAAAGTATGCACATGATATAAACAGAAAGGAAAGGCACAAAAGATAGACAAGATTTTCAATAAATTTATATTTCATAATGCGGCGAACTGATACAAGAAGAAAGAAATAGCATCAAGCTTAAAACAAAAAGAAGATAAGGAAGGACACCGCCCAGAATTCAAGTTTCTCCCGCATCACTATTGTGATCCCATGGTGGATTCTCGCTAGGAAAATGCAGTGGATCTTAAAGATGCGGGGGAATTGGTGGCACAACCACTAGGCGAGGAACAACATTTTGAAGTAATGCAACCATGTAATGGAACTGATCATGCTGCCTTTGTGTCATTCGTTGTATGAAGTCATGTGTTGTGTTTTGCTGGATTTGAACAAATTCTCTCAATTCACTTTGCTAGTGCATCAACTCATCCATCTACATTTAGAGCGATTTTTGGCGCCATGTCAAGCCATCGAGACCTCCTAAAATATGTTTATGGAGGTCGTCATGGAGAAATTTGAACGATTCAGCCTCAGGTTCAATCCTTTTAGAGTTATTTGCCTACTCTTGCTGTGCGTCTTCAGGCTGACGCTCACTTTCCTCGCCAATGCTTGTTTCAATCCTAGGCAATGGAAGGCTTAGGTCATTAAAAGTGAAGCATGGAGTGCTTTTGGAGGGCAGTGGTGGGCTGGGTAGTCTGGATGCGAAGGGGAAGATAGGAACGGGTTCATTCTCAGGAGCTGGTGGTGCTAGTTTTACAAGCATTGGAGGGAAAAGGTTAAGGTCAACGCTAACCTTGATAAATTCATGGTTTTGCTGAGGTGGAGAATTTTCTAATTAAGGAGAGGGGATCATTTGTTCTTAAGCTTCTGAGGCGATAGTTACTTTTTGTTTCTTACGCTGGAATGTCTCTGGGGTAGTCTATGTTTGCTGCAGTTGCTTAGATTAGACGTCTTATGCAGGAAACCTCATTAGGCAGCGAAGAGAGTTATTTGTCAATGTGCTATTCACCACCACATCTTCCTTTTCTTCAAGCCATCCCTGAGCCACGCATAGCTCAGTAATGAGCGAAAGGAAGAACAGCTGCTCTTTTAGTCTAGAGAATGAAGCCCAAATCTGGTTTGCGATTAGGTGACCAACATTGATAGGGATTAGTTTCATGATGCAGAAGATTGCCATGACCCGTTCTCTAGAGACTAAGTGGTCATGCATTGTGGGAAGCAGCTTCCTCTTGATGAAGTACAACCACACGTTAGCTTCTTATGTCAAGCTGTGTGGTGACAATGTTTTTACCCCTTTAGATGAGACTGTCCACTTCATCCCAGGTAGCGCAACTACCTTCAGTGCTTATTTCTACTCTTCCGGACGTTGGTTTTTCAATTATTCTATTTCCCTCGGTGTTAGGGATGTCTTCCAAGTTGTATAGATGATTAATTTGTTGACGTTGAATCCAATCGTTGCCTTTCCAACGTCAGCTCTATATCTCCCAGAATGCGGTTTTCCCTCATAAAAAGCGATCACTACAAATTGCTTTACCGTTTTGGCCCCTATGCAAAAATCCTTCCATCCAAATGCGTTGATTGTCTCATTAATGAATGATGGTAGAGGTGAGCTTTCTGGAAAGAATCCCATCTTGACGAGGATTGGTGGCCGCTTCTTCAGAGCTCTTTCCTCCTTTACCATGGATGTTTTGCCCTTTTCCTCCTTTCCTACCACCGTTTGGCTTTGTTATTTTTCTTTACTAGGGTTACCACTTACTGCTTCTTTCTTCTTTTCTTCCTTCTTTTCTTTTTCTGTATCCTTTTTCTTCGCATCCACCTTCCCTGCCTTTTCTTTATGTGAATTGCGTTTAGCGCGTTGAACTTTCTCCTGTCTAATTCTCTTCTCTTCTTCGTTTTCTTCTTGAAGTTCCTTTTCAAATTCCATTACAACACATTCTGCGCTATCCATTTATTTTTCAGGCTGTGATGGAACATTCATACGATCAAGCTTCTCATCATGAATCTCACATTGGAGTTCAGTCATCGCGATTAGACATTCTGCCTCCTTCCTGATTTCACCAAGGCCTTCCCTTACCCTCTTGGCCTTTCTCTGGAACTCCTTTGGCAATGCCTCCGCAGTAGAGGCAGAAGCGCCTATTTCATCTCTTCTTTTCCTTCTTTTTTTTCCATTTCTTCTCTTAATTGGCTCTTCCATTTCAACCACTTTGATGTCTTCTTGTGTCCTTAGCCACCGCGTTGATTAACTAAAGCAGCGATGGCTCAACCTCAACTTATTGACCGCCTGGTTGTTGACCACACCTTCGTCTAAGGATTTGAGAGGGTTTAGATTCTTGATAATTTCTCCATAGACCTCTTGCTCATCTTTACACCTTGCCTCGCTTATGGTGGAGGCAGATGGTTGAAGATGATCATGGGGCGATGAAGACTACAAGGTTGTTGTGGCTGATGGGATGAATATAGGGTTGAATGGTGAAGGTGATGCCACCATGGGTGGTGACACGTAAATCAATGTAACATTGATGAAAAACGAGATTAGGTTGAAGGAAATAGAAGGGCACACCACTTTGTAGGAGAAAGTGGGGATGGTTGATCAGGCTAAAGAAGGGGTATTTTGACCTGCCATTTGGATCGTGGATGGAGTAGGTATGATCGAAGAGAGGGCCAGAGGGATCTTTAAGTTCACAAGGAGGCTTTTGGAATGCAGAGGGTTTAAGGTTTTAGGTTCACTAAAGAAGAAAGGTGTTCGAAGAGGGAGAGGCGTTTAAATAGGCAAAGGGTGAAGAGGAAACGAATAGCTACCTCGTGATTCGAGGGAATGATATCACCGTGCACATTAATGGCAAACTAATAGAATGTCTGGTAGCACGTCTTTTCACCGTCCTATGGTGGGATGACGTATCATTCTCTAACCTATGATGGGTTCTTGGAGATACATTGGGATATAATTCTGCTGCATCTCCAAGACTCATCGCATCACTCTTCACATTAAGAAACCCTAATTTCCTCATTTCTCTAAGGTTCAAATTTACTCTGTAGCCAATGATAACAAAAAAAAAAAAAACATATAATAAACAAAGAAAGCAGTAATAATTAAGAAATAAAAAAAAGGATAAAAAATGAAATGAAAATAAAGAATACCAGAAAAGGATACGTTATGTCCCTTATTGCATAAGGACTTCCTTCTATCCCATCACTCGAGCTTTCCTAGGTCTATGGAGATCTTTTCGTGATCGAGATCCCTTCCATAGTAAGGCTTGATGCGTTGTCCATTAACTTTGAAAGCATCGGCTCCGTTCTCACTGACCAATTCCACCGCTCCATGTAGATAAACCTTCTTGATGATGAATGGTCCTAACCAATGCGATTTTAGCCTGCTTGGAAAAAGACGAGAGCATATTGGGACATTCCAATGGGAGTTTTATATGCGGTGCAATACGCCTACAATGCATCATCAAGTCTTTGAGCCCAATCTTTTCTTGTAATATTAACCAGTTTCTCCAATATTGTCTTTATTTCCCTAGTTGATATCTCGGTCTGACCATTGGTCTAGGGGTGGTATGATGTTGCTATTTTATGGTGCACGTTATATTTGACTAGAATCTTGCTAACGATGCGATTGATAAAATGTGTACTTCATCACTTATAATGGCACATGGAGTGCCAAAGCAAGTGAAGATATTTTTCTACAAGAATTTCGATACTATGATCGCATCGTTTGAGGCACAGGAAATCGCCTCTACCTATTTTGATACATAGTCAATAGCTAGTAGGATGTAGTTGTGGCCATTAGACGGTGGAAATGGCCCCATGAAATTGATTCATAGATGTCAAATAGTTCCACCTCTAATATGACATTCATTGGCATTTCTTTTTTTCAGAAATGTTCCTAGTGTGTTGGCACCTGTCGCATTTTATGACATAGTCGCACGCATCCTTGAATAATGTAGGCCAATAGTATCCACTTTGCAAGACCTTCGCAGTTGTGCGTTGACTTCCAAAGTATCCACCATATGGCAATCTATGGCATTGATAGAGGATGTAATGAAATGTCGTTTTATGAAAAAAAATGTCCACCAAAGTGTCCACCATATGGCGATTCATGGTATTGTCTTAGAATATGGTCAGGTCCCCTTTTATACAGGTTGGACTTATCCCAATAATAGAATTTACAATCATGCTTGAGCCTTTTCTTTTGTTGAGAAGTATAATCTTCTGGGAATTGCTTGCAAACAAGAAAGTTAACAATGTCTGCATATGAAGGCAAGTATTCATCAATTTTCAGCAATTCATCAGAAAATGAGGCATTCATAGAAGGTTGTACTCAATCATTTTCATGATGTTCAAGCCTTGAAAAATGATCAGCGACCTTGTTCTCTGTCCCTTTTCGATCAGTAATCTCTGTGTCAAACTCCTGTAGTAATAGGACCCACCTGATCAACCTTGGTTTTGCATCCTTCTTGGTCATCAAATATTTGATAGCAAAGTGATTCGTGTGAATGATGACCTTTGATCCTAGCAAATAGAGTCGAAACTTCTCCATGGAAAAAATCACTGCCAGTAATTCCTTCTTAGTGGCCATATAATTCTCTTGGGCGTTGTTAAGGGTTTGACTTGCATATGTGATAGGATGAAGAAACATTTCTATTCATTGAGCTAACACTGTTCCCATCGCATATCCGCTGGCTCAAAAATGAGTTCAAACGGTTTTGTCCAATCTAGAGAAATTAGTACAGGAGCTGAGACTAGTGCTTTCTTCAACTTTCCAAATGCATTCAAACAATTGTTGTCAAAATCAAAAGGTCGATCCACCTCCAACAACGTATTTAGTGGCCTGGCAATTTTTTAGAAGTTCTTGAAAGATCTGCGATAAAAATCGGCATGTCCTAAAAAACTTCTCAAAGTCTTCACATTCGTTGGGGATGGCAGCTTCTCAATGGCCTCGATCTTAGCTTAATCAACTTCTAGGCCAGTCTTAGAAACCTTATCGCCAAGAACAATTCCCTCGGTCACCATGGAATGACACTTTTCCCAATTCAAAACCAGTTTCTTCACACCTTTTTAAGATTTTCTCTAAATTCTCCAAGCACATTTCATATGTCTTTCCGTAGACTGAAAATCGTCCATAAATATCTTTACAGGATCTTTGACATAATCCGAGAAGATGGCCATCATGCACCTTTGAAATGTGCTAGGTGCATTGCACAGTCCAAATGGCAAGCGATGAAAAGAGAATGTCCCATATGAGCATGTAAAATTTGTATTTTCTTGCTCTTCTGGTATGATCATAATTTGTTTATACCCCGTGTAGCCGTCTAGATAGCAGAAATAGTCATTCCCCACCAATCTATCCAGCATTCGATCAGTGAAAGGCAAGGGGAATGTTGTGGTACAAACATGCAACGAAAGGCAACAGGATCCATAAGCACTCTAATTGATTAATTTTGGCATAAACAGAAACATGCTTAAACAGAATTTAATGAGTTTCAAGAACATACCTTTGAAGAACCGTTGAAATCTTTATTTCTAGCTTCAAAATCCTCCAAATCTTCGTGTAAACCACCACAAGATCTTCCTTACTATTCTCTTGGTGCTCTAGATTGAGTTGTGGGACTCAAAATAAGTTGGAATAAAAAAGAATTTGGAGATAGCTCACTGCAACAACCCAAAATGAAGAACATCTTCTTCATCCGAATTTTTCAGAAAAAATCATTCGGTTTCATCAACTTAACTTTACTCCAATCTCTTTAATACATTGAAGATTATCGTGCAAAGAGATTTGCTGAATGGGATACAGCTCATGCTTGGAGTAAATGAAGCTTCAAGGTGGTGGGTTCCTAGTGAGCAAATTGAAAATGAACATGAAAAATCTGATTTTTCACTTTGTGTAATTTTTATTTCCAAAATCCAAAATTGATTTTAAAAACGTTTATTTCTAAAATAAAAATTTATTAATTTTACAAATTAATTTCATAAATTAATTTTCTAATGAAATTAATAAATAATTAT